>NC_092777.1:49101300-49404330 GCF_047496795.1 Chiloscyllium punctatum | reverse complement strand
CTTGAACCAGTCAGGTTAAGAGATAACCTTAAAAAAAAAGTTTTCTCAATTCTCAAATTTGATAATTTTTTTTTGTTGGAGATTACTGTAGAATGCACAACTTCCATTTTTGAAGCTCACACCAGGAGCCAGATATGTTTTGCATTAAATCAACCCAACTCAAGAAAAAGGAGCTACTGTCTTTTAGCAATTTTTAATTACAAAGTGGAACCTTGGATGAAGTAGTTGGAAGATTATGCAGAAGCTTAAAGCACTAGACTCTTGTGGAAGCCTGTACGAGCCAGCCTGCCAATCATATCGCCTAGTCACGATTTAATTCCCCTTGACCATTTGACCATCACAGATATTGTTGCAATTGTTTGAGAATCTTTGACAACAGTGAAAATTAAAAGTATTACACATACAATAGGGTTTCATGGCATTTCTGATCAAAATCATTGGTACTGTTTTCTACTGTATTTGTCCAGTTTCCATGGAAATAATTCCCTATTTAGGTTGATCCATTATAACTTTTCCATTCCATTAGTTATTAAAAAGTTCATTTATTACATTTAGTGCATTGTGCCAGAATCCAAAATATAATTTATTTACATTTTAATGAGAAATGAAGGTATATAAAAGGACGAAGTATACAAACAGTCACATAAAGCAAGAAATTAACTCCATGTCATTGTCTCGTCCTTTAGGGAGTCAGTGATGGCTCATCAATTTAAGAGAGCGAGGAATAGGTTTTAGAGAAGAGTGGGAGTTGTTAGAGGATGAAATACCTTGCTGAATAAACGCAGTGGATCAGTGTGACACCATCTTCACGCAGAGAAACAGAAACAAATGTTTTAATGGGAAACTGCAAGGCTGTGATATAAAAGTAAATCGAGGAGGTGGTGCAGATGGGCATAGGCTGAAGAGTTTTCTTGCATTCTAAATGTTTATGGCGCCATTAGGACGAGCCCATTATCATTCACTTGTTCTGCGTGCCAAACATATCACCTTAGTAGAAGAACAGGAATTATTACAAGGACAAATACATTGTTGCTCCATAAACTTTATCTCATCCATTACTCTGCTATCACTGTGCTAACTTGCACCAAGTCTAATTACTGAACCTCACTGAACACATGGACACACCATCCAGCAATGCCTCAAATTTTTCAAACCTTTTCATGATCTCACTGCCCCTTTAATTTAATCTGTCCCCATGGCGTCACATGCCAGAACTCTGCATTCATTGAATTCTGGATTCTTGTGCACACCAATTTCCAACACACCACCACTGATGGTCATACATTCAGTTACCTCGGCCCTAAATTCTGGAAATTCCTCCTCAACCCTTTCTCTTTTCTTTTCAGAAGTTACATGAAACCAATCTCTGACCAAGATTTTGGACACCTTTCCTAACAGTGTCAAATGTCAGTGTCAAATTTTTCTGATAAATGTTGCTGTGAACTGTCCCTATGTTCATCTATGTTAAAAGGTTAAGAGGTGCTTACATAAATGTAAATTGCCATTGGCCTCATGTGCATTCAGAGACACCTACCCAATCTTACAACATTATTAAAAAATCAACTAATTACAAAGATCAGAATTATCAACAAGTCTGTTTGCAAATAAAACCAACTTAGCTGGAAAGATCCTTTTTCCACATCGAAGGTATTTCTGCTGCAATGTTTTCAGGGTACACTTTGCAAATGAGGACAAGGGGGACATTATACTTCTGTGAAAGAAACAACTGGTGATTGTTTACAGGTTCGCATTCCTAGTTTTTAAAAACAAGTCATTGAATTAGATCAAGATGATCAGAATTTATTGATATGATTCCAGCTGCTTCAGCATTTAATCATCAATACAGTTGTACTAAAGCCATGAGTGTCTGATTTTAGTATACAGTTACTTTCCTATAGACGTGGAAGCAAACTTAACTTACAAAATGGTGAGTTCTAGTTTGCATTTCTGCAAATGGTTATCAGTGTCTCCATCCAGCCAACACCACCACACACAGTGAATCTACTGACACTTGACCTTTATGCTATATGGAAAAGTTATCCGTGGCCGATTTTAACCAGTGCCACGAAATTGAAATTTGAATCAAATTGTCACATGACTATAGATTATTAAACTGACCCCCATTCTCACACTAAGGATTTAATACTAATACAACAATACATGGTTGATATTAAACTTGGCATTTCTATAGATTTGATGGGAATCGGATTTATTGTCCTGTTCGTTCTACAGATTGTTCCTAATTTTAAGTATTCACTGGTATTTTTAGCACTGTTTTCACAGAGAAGACTAGAAGAAAGGTATTGGAATGTTGGACAACATAAAGGATAAGCATCCCAGTAGACTCTCCATTCTCCCTCTCTTGACGATACTGTCTCCTTATTTGTTTAATTAGAAGTGAAAATGTATCGAAATTGATATCGTGGGAGGAGAAGTTGCTTCAACATAAAGTCCTAAAATGTTTAGTACTGGAACAGAGGACTCGCCTTATAAAAACACTGGAGAGGTGAAGATGATTGAGCAATGCAGTAACACTACTAATTTCACCTTTTCTTAACAAAACAGCATTTTTCAAGCTTTTTGGTTCAATGTCACAGAGTTTGGGCATGTCTACTTGCTGTTCATTTTCATTGGTGCCTGTGCAAGCAGGATGTTACCCAAAAAGAAGAGCAAAAGCTTTGGAAGAGCTTCTGAAATTTCATTACAGGCTACAAATACACTCAGCAGCACTTAGGAGTGGAACAGTCTTTCTTGCTAAGCAAGTTCCGTCAATAAGGTTCTATTTTATTGTCATCTCCAGACTGCCACACAGTAAAAAGGTACAATCCTTCATGTTGTGTAACGCGATCAGTACCTGAGAAGGTTAGCTGACATCCTAAGAAAAGCTCCACATATCACGATACAACATAAAGAACCATTCCTGGGAAGAGCTAACGAGAACTCAGTAGTGCGTTTGAAATGTACAGTCCTTCAAAAACTGAGCTTAACATTAACACCATATAGCTAAAGAAGCAATGTAAATATATTCTAAGAGACAAATCATGTATGTGATTAACTAACAATGAAGTTATCGGCAATAAATCTTTTTATTGATCAAGATTGAGCCTAGATTTTATTGACAGCACAAATTAGAAACATTTCCCCACATGGTATCAGTAGCATAGATTAAAACTGGCAAAAAAGAGTTGGTGGCAGTGAATCTGCAGAAGATATATCACAGATCACGTGATACGGAAAGATAACTAAGAATTTTCATGAATCTAAATATAACAGTAATGAGATACATGGATTCTGTTTAGTTGAAGTACTGTGGAGGGTTTATTTACATCTAAGCTTTTACATGTGGTAAAAGATCATTTCCATAGTCTATGCCTAGAGTGCTACAGTGCAGAAAGCCATTGGTTATGTAACAGCATCCAGGTACTTGAGTCATTTCAACATTGGAGCAAATGTACCTGTAAAAGCTCAAAGTTGTTTATACAACAGTAACTGCAACACGCACTTTGCCAATTTTAAAAGTACACACCTCAATCTTGGTATGTGCCAATACTGTTCCAAGCTGAAAAACCCCTATAGTTAGGTGGTCGTATTCTAGAATATGACAGAAATGTTTTGCTGTTCAGTGAGGTAATTTGCCACAACTGCATCTCAAAAAGAAAAAAAAAATTGGATCTATTCAGAGCACTCCTTGAGAGAGTCACTAAAACATTCTCTCACTTATGTTGCTCCATATTTTTCCTACGCTTTGAATGACAATTGCATCCAAATTGTCACAGAGAAAATGTTTCAGCTAACTCATTCATGCACCTCAGAGGACATTGAGCCTCCTAGGACATGGAGATAAATTCCTTTTTAAACAGGTTTCATAAATGTAAAGCATAGGAGTTTTAAAAAAGTAAATAGATGATGGGCATGTAATTCACATCATCTGCACTCATTCAGTTCTGGAAATGCACTCATATTTATAATATCTAGGATTTCCCTAATCATAGGCTCTTTAAATGTCTAATTTCTACAATTCCACACATGGGAAACTCCCAAGTTTCTGATGAAAGTTCAGTCTAAACATCAATCACACAGCAAGCAAACATTCAGTGCTATTGTAATAGTAGATGCATTCAGTCCTACAGTAAGAGCTTTACAATAAAACATATTGGCCATGATTGAGTTAAGAAGGGTTTGACTGTATTGTCCGAACATTATAACATGCACTCCAGAGATGAGAGTCATATTTGAAATAGGAAGAGAACCAAGCAACAAACTGTAGTTCAGAAAGCCTTAATTCAGTCAATGCTACAAGCTGCATAAAATACAATGCTGATTCCATGGTCTGTCAATCACTGAACTTGCAATAAAAGTAGCCTTTATCCATAAGTAGAAATCAGACTGAAAGCTTACTACACCATCTTTTCCCCCCAGAGTTACTGAGTTATAGCCTCAAATGCTCAAAATTCACTGTATTCTGTGCTGGCTTCATACCAGGAATTATAGTCATTTATTAATGAAGTGCTTTAACATTCTCGGCCTAATAAGTGATTTATCAGTTAGTTTCTCAGAAGTTTTTGTAATGGAATCCAACCTCTTAAGGGTACTTGGCAATGCTTAGAAAACCAGATGCACTTTCAGAACTGAATAATCGCCTATAGAATTTAATTTCCTCTTTATCTTGCTATTATGTCTGGTCAAACATCTTAGGGAGGACCTTTGAGCCTTCTCAGAACTGATGACAGGATGGAGAAACTCATAATCAGTGCCATTAACACTGTAAACTTGGTTGTCATAACTACAGCAAGCAGCGGCTCACTTGAAGCAGCGTGCAAGGTTCTCTCAGTCCCCAATATGTATTTGCAGCTCTGCCGAACCCCAGCATTGTACACATTAATCTTTAGACAGCCATCAGAGAACACAAATGTTTCAAAAAGCTACGTACCTAGAGAATATACATAAAAACATTCATTTCACTTAATGAATGGCCTACACTCCCAATCATTAATAGCAGAAACCAAACTTACACTGCGAGTTTATCTGCTTTATCTTTTTTGACTCAAACGACAGGACAGGAGGCCAATAAAAGGGGAAGCTCCTGCACTTCAGAACTTTAGGAAAGTCCCCAACAGTGGCAAGGAGCACCTCTTTTATCTTCTAAAAAAAACACAGTCTCCCATTTCAATTAAGTTACAAAATAAAAAAAACATTCTGACATTTACACACCTCCAGAGACCAATGCCTTTCTAGCACTTTCCCTATTAAACCAAATCGGCAGTCCTTCCAGAATATTCTATCTCCAATTGCCCTGGTGTTTCAGCAGACCAGACAGGACCCCCACCAAACCCCCTAACCCACAGTTAACCATCTGGGGAAAAGGATGTACGAAGGGGAAGTGGAGTTTTCTTGGCACAGTCCCCTCAGTTGTAGATTAACCATGTATACACACAAGGGCTAGGTAGTGTCAGGAAACAACTGCTGGCCTGTATTATAAAAGGTCCCGAGTAGGACTGTTTCACAAGATGTGGTCGACACGACTGTCTCTTGACAATTCAGAATTGTGGCAGTAGCTTAGTTAAGCCAACAGGAAACCATGTCAAGAACTGCCCCAATACATTGAATTCTGATGAACTGTTAAGAGACAGGCAGTTTGCAGTTGGTCAGGTCAGTGTTGGATGCAAACACAAGTCATTCAGAGGCAAAACATTTTTAAAATCACAAATGCATTCTCTTGAAGTTAGATTCAGCTTACAATGAGCATGGAGGCCTGCACAGTTCAGAGTCTCTGATCAGCCTGATTGGCCTTACCGCTTCATCTAGGTTTCTTAACAGTTCCCACAGCAGGTACTCAAACATTGCAATCAACGTACAATAGTCTGACATTATTTTTTATTTTGGACAGGGCCCTGTGAACAGACAAGAATTATTTGGAGTGCTACCCACCATCCCATAACTGCCCAAACCCTTTCAAGAAACTCAAAGAGCTGAGCAAACTCAGGAAAATCCAGGAGAGCTCACCTGAATCCAATTCGGAGTCAAAAATCTCACGTCACAAAAGGAGGTTTGAGTCACTGGATACCAGTGTCATGATCTTACTTACCATCATTGTGCAATGTAAAATGGAGCCTGTTTCCAGAGACAATCGCTAAAGGTTAATTGCTGTAAAGTGATGGAGGACGCTTCAAGTGATTCTTTCTGTTGTTTAACTCAGAAATAACAAGTCCCAAAACATTCTATTGCTAACAAAAGAATCCAGTACTGTTTTGGTCCAGGAAACTACATATGAAACACAATTAATAATTGTGGCTAATTTTTTTGGGTATTAGTTGGGGATTCATTTGAGCCTTTATAAATATATATATAGAATTAAACTTTCCTTAGGTCCTGCATACTTGTGATGTGGCTATGTAAAGTACTGTTTATAAAGAAAGTGAAGATTGGTTCCAGTTCTATCCTTCCTCCTAGCTTTTTGGAACAGAACAACACCAATAATTTTCAAATATTATAGACTTCTTTCTCCTTCAAGCTGGATTTGCATTTACACAGTACTTCACCAAAACTCTTGAAAACATCTCAAATATTTGACCGACAGTGAATTACTTTGAAATGCAGCAACCTATCTAAGCCCCGACAGGGCTTAAAGGAGAGATAGTATGGTAAAAGTTAATTGATCTGCAGAATCCAAGAAACGTTTTAATTCAGTGTTTATAAGAAAAATAGACAACAATTTTAGGTCCATCGACTTATTCAAACTGAATTTCAGCAAGGCCAACATTCAGTCAACACATTGTCCAGCAAAATATCAGAGTACACAATCTCTCGCTGTCAAAACCTTCTCCCACTTTTACAAAACACACCAGTGACATTTAGTGGTGGGAAGAGAGTACTGTACAATCCAAACATTAGAGTGTTTACCCGTGGATTTGGCTAAAAGACAAGTCAGCACCTCTAGTCACCTAAACACTTATAAATCTAGTCAATGTTTTCAGTTCTGCAAACGCATGAGGAAACAGAGAGGCTGAGGACTTGAGACAGCACAATGCAGCCCACAGATTTAACGCAGCCCACAGATTTAATGTGGCTCCAGTCCAATTCGGTCGCAAAGAGAGTCATGCCAAATCTTGGCTTGGTTTTGGCTTGGGTTGGACTGTGAAAATGTCTGCCCTGCCCACATGGTGACATTTCTGTATCATTTTCAAATATTTGCCAAGCAGGACTTTTATTTTTAAGATACATTCCAACCATTTATAAAGAAACATTCTTCACATTTTGGTCTGGTTTAAGTGATGGATGTCTCAAACTGTGAGCATCCCAGCAATGCACACACAGAGAGAAATGTTTGAATTGCCATTCTTGTAGCCACAGGGGAATGATACGTATTCATGACATACAAATTGCCAGGAAAAATCCAGGACTAAAAATACTAATTACCTGAAAGAATCCGACAAGATTTACCGCAACAACTCCACCAAAGCTTCTTTGACAGCACCTCCCCAACACATATGATCTCCTTGACTGCCTGAATGGACAGGACAGCAGGTGGGCCACAACATCACCATTTCTCAGGCTCCCTCTAAGTCACACACCAGTACAACTTGGAATTATATTTTCAGTCCTTCATTATTGCTGCATTAAATCTGTGAACTCCCTCACGAATAGAACTGTAGGTGTGCTTGCAGCTGAAAGACTGGAGCTGTTCAAACAGGCAATTCACCATGAGCTTCTTGAGCGCAACAGAAGGTGGACAATACACCCTAGCTTTGCCGGCAATGTTCATCCAACCCTTCCCAAAAACTGATGTGGTTGGTCCAGAAGTTCTTATTTGAAAGAAGGAAGCCTGATTGTTATACAATCACCCAATTAACCCACAGAGTTTTGGTACAAAGACTGGAAAGGGCTACACTGGGCTTGCAGTCTACTATCATGTTCAATACCAGATTTCAAATCCATTCACGATCAAGTCTGATAGCAGGGAGAAAGCAGAGTTAGTGTTTCGGGTCCACTATTAAGGGTCATGTCTTTTGTCAATGTCAATTAGCTGGTCACTAGGCATCAGAACTCACCATGGAGTTTCTGAATATTTATAGAAATAAACAACAAGGATTGAATTTGACAACATTTCAAAAAAAATTGTCCATTCTGGAAATGTCTTCTCCATATCTTTTTTTTTAAATAAAGAAAAAAGGGAAGGCATCTGACATTGTTCGGATGGAAATCTTCAGGTGCTCTCCAAAGATGTTATTGTCAAAGGAAAGTAGGCAAAAGAAATTTGGTCAAGGTCTTGTCTGAACAATTACCTTATTCAACATGATGGCTGCTCAACATCAGAGCTTCAGAGAAGCTCAACACTGCATTGGCTTGCAGTAAATTTCAGCCACATCTTGAAGACACCATGATGTGAATTCAAGGTGCTGAATGGACAGCAGACTCTGACTCACACATACAGGATGCCAAGCACTGAACTCCAATGTTCCAAGCCTTATCCTGTACATCTTTATTGCATAAAATTCATGATCCAAGTTCATTTCCAGAAGTTCTAAATCTTCATTCTCACAAGTGGAACATACTTTAGTTGGCAGACTGATGGTGATTGTCTGAGAAACTATTTTCATTCAAGTTTTGTTCCAGTAACATACTTTTGAGACCAATTTGAAGATAAAGGGGATTATTAGCTTATCACCCACGCTGGGGAAAGAAGTGAGTGGACGTTGGCTGCTGAAGTTGGTGAAGGGCTAAAATGAGGCAAATGGGAGCAGGGCAAAGCAGAGAGAAGGGTGGAGGGAGTCAACAGGGAGAAATAGCACCCGGGCTGAATGGATGATAGTATAAAGGCAAGGGAACGATTGCATGCTGCACGTGACACATGTCAACAAACAGCTTAATTTCCACATTTTCTTCTGAGCGCACTTTCAAAGAGAAAGAGAGACAGCATACATGACAAACACAGAGGACAGACTACACTTTTCAGCTTGCTGTGTGCACACCATGAGAGTTTGAATGTTGTGGTGATTTTTTTTTTAAAAAAGGTGCATTATTTAATTTTAAAAGAATTACTGGTGGGATAAGCAGAGCATTGCAATGCTCTGTCTCTTCGGAAGGCCTTGTCTGTGGCATGAGAATGGTTCCCTCAGTGTTTGGCAGCCTTCCAGCACTTCACACAAATAATAGCTCTCCACATGTGGACCGAGACAGGGTGTGCTGGGAGGGTATTCAAAGTTCATGTGGAGGCGGGAGTGCAATCACAACCAAGCCCTGATGCTACTTACATCTGGTGTACACACATGCATGCACTTGCCTGACAACACAGGTGGCAAGCTATTAGCTGCCTTGGGCAGCTACTGCCAAGGATTTGATCTGAACTGCACTCACTCTCGCCAAGATCAGTTAACCCGGCAGCACCAAAGCTCAGACCAACCCGGTCTCGATGGTTGGACTTGGAAATGGACCTCACTCCACAGGCCGCTGACTAAACACCATAATTCCCTCATTCCAACAGGAATGCGGGTTTGTCATTTTAATTCTCTCGGAACAACTTCAAAGCGACGCATAAGAATAAAAATCAAGCACTGCCGATCTGCAAAGAGAACAAAAAAAAATGCTGGAGCATTGGTAACATCTGTGAAGGCGGAAAAACAGAATTAATATTTTGAGTTCAGAAAAATCGTACTGGACTTTGTTCTGACAAAGACTGGTACTGGACTCAAAATGTCAAGTGTTTTTCTCTCCACAGTTGCTGCCAGACCTGCTGAATTTCTCCAGTATTTTCTGTTCGTATTACAAGCAGAATAGTACCTGGTGGGTGGCTTGCATTGCAATATATGGCAACCACCCATTACCTTGCATTAAAGTTTTACCAGGAAAATGTTAATTATTCTTTATTCACCCAATTAAGCAGTACCAGCACAACAAACAAGGAGCTTTCCATTTAGTATACAAAGATCTGTACAGGAAAAGAAACTTCTGCACAATTCAGAGGCTCTCTGAGCTGAGTGTTAAACATTTCAAAGGGAAATCAGGCAGCCTTCAGCTAATATCTAGGCCCAGCCCCACACCCAGCCCAGACTTGCACTGTCCTCAGCCAGCAACCAATGTCCTTGTTCTGAGAGAATTAATCTGCACTGCACAAACAAAGGTGGCATTTTGCAATCACACTTGGACAATATTTGATTTGTTTGAAAAATTTAAATTGCAGCATGGTGAGGTATGAGCAGGGTAATTCCAGAGCAGCTCACTGAAAAGGTGAAGCAGGAAACAGCCGAGAGGCAGCATTCGGTTTATGGTGGTCGAGAGATTAGAGAGATTGTTTATCTCAGGTGCTTCAGCCATGGGACATACATAATATTCAACAAATCCCAATAGAGGGGAGGCGGGGGGAACCATTGAATGACAAGCTGTTGCACTAACACAGCTCTGTGGGTGCAATGTGGACTTTGGCAAGTCAGAAAACACACGCATTACACACAGAGGTGGGACAGGGTGCACGCGTGCGTGCGCGCACACACACACACACACGTGTGCACGTGCACGCATACACATAATAACACATGCACACATAGAGATGCGTGCGCACACAGGCATGCTTGCACATTCATGCGTGCACACGCATGCACACACACATTTACATGTACACATACACACATACATAATCCAATTTACAGAAGGGATTAACAGACCAACTCTAAACCAATGGGAAACAAGGAATGTGTGCAAGTACTTGTAGACAGTAATAGAGTTAAAACACCAAGCAGTCACAATGAGGCTGCCATGAAACAGTGCCAGAGAGGGTTATTTAGTATTCGGGAAATTAATGCTTCCACTTGCTGGAAAATTAGCATTGTCTCGAATTCCCCTCAATCACAGAAATCACACCATTCTGTAATTTGTCCAAATTAGATCCCACTCAGTGTAATGAGTTATACAAACGTTAATGGAATCACCGATCTACACATTTAGTCTCAAACCTAAGCCTATCTAAAAAAAAAAGAATGGTTCCAGTAATTAACTGTTTCCCTTCAACGGAAACAGAAAGCCCAACATGAACTCACTTGCTGTTCACCAATGCAACAACATCCCATGGTGACTTTTCACATCCCTCCCTGGGCTTTCCCCACTGGAATATTCTTCAACCTCAGGTTCCCGCTGTCCATCCCCCTCAGCTCCAGCCTTCCATACATCTTCTGCTGTTCTATTCATCTTAGAATCAGAGAATCACCACTGTATGGAAGAGAGGCCATTCAGCCCATCGAGATTGCACCAAACCACCAAGGAACACCCCACCTCTAGACCAGTCTCACACTTACTGTGGCAAATCCACCTAATGCCCACAATTGTCCAAAAAAATGTATCAATCTGGTTCATTAGTGTTCTTTAGGGACAGAAGCTGCTGTCCTTACCTGGTCTGGACAGGTGACTCCAGACTGACAGCAATGTGGTTGACTCTTAACTACCTCCTGGGCAATTAGGCGTGGATAATAAACACTAGCTCAGCCGGTGACACCCACATCCCATGAACGAACAAAAAAGAACAAACCCAGACCCACCCTGCATGGTTTCAGAGTGTCAGATGTCATAGCCTCATATGCCATCCAATGTAACCATCAGTCAATGCCTCTGTCCTTCACTGCTCGAACTCATTCCCTAGAACAGGGCTTACCAAAGCGAGCAGCATAATACCAAGTGAGGCCACAAGCTAAAACCTCTGGACTCACAAATTTCATGGCAATCAGGGTCACCGTGCAGAAAAGAACATGTTGCAGCAGCCGTGTTCCCAGTCTAACAGTTCCTCCTCCACCACCAACTGCACATGGTCTTTCCCACAACTGTATTCACAGATTTCCCAACCACCCCATCTCCAAGTTTTCATTGGGGCATCGTGAACTGCTATACAAAAAAGCGCGAGTGTGTGCGAATGTGAGTGAGCCTGTATAAGAGGGAGCGGAATGGTGTGTGACTGTGTGTGCATGTGTAGAGTATGAGAGTGATGCGTGACTGTGTGAGACAGTGTGTGAGAGAATGAGAGTGTGTGTGACTGAGAGAGCGTAGACGTGATCGTGAGCGTGTGCATGTGTGTGCGTAAACGAGATTGTGAGAAAGAGAGTTAGTGAGAGTGAGAGTGACTGTGAGAGAGCGAATGTGAGTGAGTGACAGCGTGTGACAGTGAGTGTGTGAATGTGTAACTGTGTATTTGGTGTAAGAGTGAGAGTGAGTGAGTGAGTGAGAGAGCGAATGTGTGACTGTATGTTTGGTGTGTGAGTGAGTGATCGGAGTGTGAATAGAGAATGTTTCCTAATTGACCATCACCACTCAATGAAGCTCTGGCCTCATACATCCACGGCAGGCAGGAGTTTAATGGGGTTGGGTGGAGTAGGGGGGTGAATGGCGAGATGGTGGTGATGTGACAGCAGTGAGCCCCCCTTTCTCTAACTGCTGAGACTTTAGTGTTTGAAGGGTTACAGTGACAGCGAGAGTTGGAACTCAGAGCTGCTTGATACAATATTGTTAAAGCATTTTTCTTCTCCCAGAAACTCTTATGCCTCAAAAGCATTAATCAAAAAAAAGAGCTCTTCCAGAGTTTATTTAGCAAATGACAAAAAATGTTGGTGTTGAAATGAAAACTGTAGCAGAGCAAAATAAGTATTATGAGATCTTAAGGTGTGTGTTAGAACATAAAACCCAATATATCCCTTCAAAATTTATATGAAAAGGCATCAGCCATTAGACAAACAGGCTGCTCCTTTCATCAAAATAGATTAAAGACAAGATAAGCACGGGGAGTGGTGATTGGCCACAGGCAGCTGGCAAGGTGATTGAAGGGTCAGTTTTGTTCGATGCAGTACAGGCCTGGGAAATGCAGATTTACACGAGATTAGCAGAGCTCTCTTGGCTAGTGTGGGGTCCAGACAAGCAGCAGCAGCAGCAGCAATCACAAACCCCAGAACACGAGAAAGATGCTTACCAAGCACAATCAAGAGAAGAAAAATAAAATTCATACAGCTTGCGTCAGGAGAAAACAAAACTCTGTGGTAGTAAAGTGAGCCGTGCCTTTCTTTGAAGCAAAAAGGATTACGAGGAATTAAAAGGCCTTGTTTTGCAACAAAATCAAGGAGGAGGGAAGATGGCGCTCACTGGAAATGTGAAGTTGTCCCAATGCCAGGCCAACTTGAGATACTAGCAACGCAAGCTGCTGTACAAAGGGAAACAAAAGCAGGCAGTGGAGAAAATTTGTTTTGTTGAAAACAGGAATTAGCGCAGAGGTTTGGACAAGGAAAGAAGGCAAAAGGTAATGAGAGGGGAAAGCTGGTAGCCTGTTTCTGACCTGTCAGAAATCAAAGGCAGCTCTCTTGCACTCTGATCAGCTGATGTCCATGTAGGGGCATGCAGAAAATCATGGTGGGCTCCTCAACGAGAACAAACCAGAACCCAACCAAATACAGGCTGGAGCACTGCCTCTGACTCACCTCATACTGGGGCCAGTGTAGTTACTGCAAAATTCCCCGGCAAAATCCAGGGCCTGCAGAATTCAAAATCAGATCATGCGCAGGATGTTATCGAACACACACAGCCCCAACAGCATTCAAGTGGCAAGGTGTGGGTAGAGGATGGGTGATCAGAGAGAGACAGACAGAGAGAGAGAGAGAGAGAGAGAGAGAGAGAGAGAGAGAGAGAGACAGACAGACAGACAGACAGACAGACAGACAGACAGACAGAGAGAGAGTGTGAGTGGCCATGGGGAAATTGCCAAAAAGGTGGGAGAATTAAAAACGTTCAGAGAACAGCATAGACGTCACACTTCCTCAGTGTCAGTGAGCATCACTTTCAAAACTGTGGGCTTTAACGGAATGTAAATGTAGCACACAGTCAGCACAGCAGGAGCTCAAAACCAAAAAGCACCAAAATAAATTAATAAAAAACGAGGAGACAGACTGGTTTCTGTGCTGAGTTAAGATGATATCTCCCAGCCACAAAACAATGCAAATGCAGCAACAGACCAGCAGCTCAGCACTACAACTACACAAGTGTTCCCCATGGTATAGTACCAGAATTTACATAATAAGTGAAATAACACCACCCCCAACATTGGAAGGCACATGCCATCCCAGGGAGTTCAAAAGAAAGACGGGGAAGGGTCAAGAGTTGAAATCTTACTTCACTCCAGAGAGCGAGGGCCCAGGATGATCAGCCTTGCACCTTCTCTCACACAAATTAAATCCACACCCTTCAGGAGACATTGAGGGATCACTGAGGAGTATCTTCTACTGCCTTCTCTATTCAAGCTCTGGGCATGGAATTAGTCACCCAGGGAAGGCACCCACTCAGTAAAAGCTTCAATGGTTTGGCAGTGACCTGCTGGTGTGTGGGAGCAGAGAGGGAGGAATTAGGGGGGGGGGGGGGAATGAGGGCCTGGGGTGTTGGTGGGGATGTTCCATGTTTGATGAGAACTCTGCTCCTGAACATCCTCCATCTCCCTCCCACTCACCACTGAAGCCTCTCCCTCTGCCCATGGACCCAGCAGTGATTTCTGGTGAATGCTACCTCTCCCCACCCACACCGTGTTGCATCAGCTGTGCCCACCATTCCTAGTGGTCCAGCAGAGGGGCAATTTTGCCCGACGGGATGGGGGGCAGGAAGCAGATGGGAGAGCCGATGCAGCCCTGGGGAGGTAAACCCCACATCAAGTTTCCCCAGAATAACCCCACATGAGGTGCCTTCTCAAAATGACAGGCCAGAGCTCCCATTGTCTGTGGGGTATTGGCAATGCAGCCTGGGATGCATTGCTGTCCCAGAGGCACACTGTGATACCACACCCTCCATATACTTCATATTAGCTCAACAGATCCTAAATCATCCTGCAGGACTCCCAAGGGGATCCCAGGAAAGGCACTGAGTAAATAATCCAGTTTTGTGGAAGTGAATGAGAACATGACTTGGCACCTTCATAGTGTAGGTAAAAACAAATGACTGCAGATGCTGAAAATCAAATACTGGATTAGTGGTGCTGGAAGAGCACAGCAGTTCAGGCAGCATCCAACGAGCAGCGAAATCAACGTTTCGGGCAAAAGCCCTTATTCCTGATGAAGGGCTTTTGCCCGAAACGTTGATTTCGCTGCTCGTTGGATGCTGCCTGAACTGCTGTGCTCTTCCAGCACCACTAATCCAGTACCTTCATAGTGTAGCCAAACGGACAGATGGTCTGTCAGACTGTAAATCCCTCGGATACTCCTGACAACGGGCAGCGAGAGTGGGTCCACCCTCCTGCAGAATCCAACAGTAAAGCATTGCCCAGAATAATCACTGTCACTAAGAGGCGTTTCAGATAAAGGACGAGGACGGAGGAGGGAGGAGGGAGGTGTTGGTGGTGAAGGTGGTAAAGGAGTTGGAGGAGGAGGAAAACCAAATCTGAAGAGGATTCTGAACTGAACAGCACCATTCCCAGGATTGAGTGTGAAAGGCTCAGGGACACACAGCCTGTCTACACACCGTCAGCAACTCATGCCCAATCTAAAAAAGGTGCAGTTTGATTAACCTAACACCAATTCCTACTGGATTTCAACTCAAGAAGCCGAGTTGCACTCGGTGACACGAACAGCTTGTTGCATTTCAGGGTAATGTTTAATATGGACAGTTCAATCCAAATATTTTCACCCAAACCCAGAGTCCTTGCCATTAATCCTTCATTTTATGTTACTTCTTATCTGTGCTGAGATGAAAAAGGGCGAGACAGCAGACAGCAACCATATTCAGACAGAATAATTTAAAAATAAAAGATCTTATTCCTAAAACGAGAATGACTAGATCCTGGGCATTCCATTTTTCAGTGAGTTACTCACTTTGCCTCAGTCTTGAGTAATGACTAAAGTTGTTGATTTCTCAATGCTCTTCCATGACTGATTTAATCCTCGGAAGGTTCTAGGGAGTCGGTCTTGCTAAGATACACAGGTAAACTGGTTAATCAACAATGTGCTCTCTCTACAAAGAAAAGTCACATTTCACTGCAAATACCATGGAATAATACTCACAGAACAAAACAATTCTGCTCATTATACAGGTGCCAGCTCTTTAAACAAAAACTTAACCATTCTCTCACCATTCCCTCTCCCATTATCTCCCCTGCCCAGCAAAGAACAAAAAAACACAGAAACGGTATGTTGGAAATTAAAGCAGATCTATTGGAAAATAGCAGATATCTCTGAGTGTTGGTTTAAGGAATTGAAGAGATGAGAATTTTGACTAAGTATTTTATTGCTGACTTGAGACACTAGCAAGAAAATCTGTTTGGTTTGGGTTTGCATCAATGTTACAGAACAAATACATGCAGCCAAGTGGTCCTGCTATATCTGTGATTCTGTTGCCACTACTTAGTCCAGTGTACCTTCAGTCCTCTATCTCTCTCTTGTAGATGCAACCCGTTTCACTGTAAAATCTTTGGATGTTCATCATCTCAATAACTCAGAGTTGTGCAAATGTACCATTTTCTAAGTTAAATAAAGGGTCAGTTAGACTTGAAACATCAGCTCTTTTCTCTCCTTACAGATGCTGCCAGACCTGCTGAGATTTTCCAGCATTTTCTTTTAGTTTCAGATTCCAGCATCCGCAGTAATTTGCTATAAAACAAAAATCCTGCATTCTTTACTGGATATATTAGTGACGGTTTTATAATTATGCTCTGGCCCATCATTTTCCATTTGAAATATTAACTCTTTCTCTCTGCACAAGATTTTCTCTTTTTATTTCAGGTTTTCAGGAACCACAATATTTTGCTTTCCGGTTACATTTATGGCCCATAGTCTTGGGGGTCACCTTACAAATGGAAATATCTTCTCCAGTGTCTTGTGCCTCCTGGTTTTAAAGACAGTTTTCAGGCCACCTCTCAGTCCTCTTTCTCGAGAAAAGAGCCCCAGGCTATTTAGTCTTTCCCAACAATTGTACCTTCCCGGTTCTGGTAAATCTTTGTTGGATGTGGTGTTGTGCCTCTGTGACATATCAAGACCAGAATTACGTACAGTACTTCAAGTGTGCTGTCAACGAGGATCGAGACAATCTCAACGTAACTTAACTGCTTTTGGATCAGAGTGCCCCAGTACGCTTTTTCCACTGTGTTTTCAGGGGAATATTACAATGCAAAACAAGTGAGAATTAAAATATTTAAAATATTGATCACCTAAACAAATACAGGTTAGTCAAGACGGTGTTAAATTTATTTTTTTTAAAAGCTTAGACGATAGGGGCAACAAAGTGCTGTGCTTAAGGTTTTTTTGGACGTTTTGCGAATGAGCAGGACTTGGTCCAAGTCTCCAACAAAACCCATGTGTATTACAACAGGGAGTCGGTACGTCAGCCTGTTTAATTGAGTACAGCACCAGCGTGTCTGGTGATTAGGGCTTAGTGTGTGGGGTTTTACTGCCATCTAGTGTACAAGATTAAAACTGGAAGCAAAATAATAAAATTCCTAAAAACTAAAGACAGTTAATTTCTGCTAAGCATTTGTCTGTCCCATCAAAACTGTTTCCCATTCACCTACCAGCAAGATTTTCCTTATCAGGAATTCAGTGTGAAATTCGTAAGAACTTTAACTCCCTTTAATTCCTCATCCCTCTTTTGATCTGTAATGGACTCTTTGCTGAATGACAAATGATTCCACGTAGTACTCCTGTCTCAAGCAATTTCTCCAGAATACTCTGTGTGTAATGTGTGAATTATAAATGTAGTTAAACACAAGCCTCTCATGAGCAAAACCAATTCAGTTGCCGAACTCCTTTTTCTTCTTCCCGACCTCTCCGCCCCCACCCCCTCTCCAGCCTATCACCCTCACCTTAACCTCCTTCCACCTATCGCATTTCCAATGCTCCTCCCCCAAGTCCCTCCTCCCTACCTTTTATCTTAGCCTGCTTGGCACCCCTTCCTCATTCCTGAAGGGCTTATGCCCGAAATGTCAATTCTCCTGCTCCTTGGATGCTGCCTGACCTGCTGCGCTTTTCCAGCAACACATTTTTCAGATCCACCAATACATGCCATACTGCCGTTTAACTGATAACAGATCTATCACAAACAAGCATTTATCGAACATTTCTTGGTTATCCGGCAATACATGCCATAATGAGTTGTCTCATACTGTTTTTAACAGGTCCTTGAGATCTTATTCAGATAATCCAAATTCGGATAATTGATGTTCGGATAATCGAGGTTGTACTGTACCAACCTCGTCTTCTCTTCTTTATGACACGATTTAAAATATACCCCATGAAACAAATAGTACCACATTGATATATCATCCTAGGTTATCTGATTCAGCCACTGGACTAAAGCTTGATTAATGTAAATTTTATGGTAAGCAATTAAGGACATGTTTTTACACAGCAATTGCAATACTCCTTTAACTCATCTCAAATTTATTTGCCCAGTTGCTTTGAATTTTATCCCATTTCTTCTCTGTAGTTTGCTGTCAATGATGAACAAGATCATATTTAAATACAATGAACAGCAGGGGGTGCCAGATAGACCCTGGAGGGATCTCCCAGCTTCACTTCCCGAAACCATAGCAACCACAATTAGTAAACCACACCTGGGCCATCAATAGATCAATTTATTATCCAATCAACATTATCCTTTTGGATCTCAGGAGCCTTCAGGTTTAACCAACAGGGGAGAGCTTTCATCAAACAACTGATCAAAACACCTGATCACCATCACGCATAAACCTAGGTCAGCAGGCCCCAAACTCCCTCTCCTACCTAAATCCAAGCTTGCTTCAAATAATCGTGACACGAGACAGAGAGGCAGCCTCAGGGATAGAAAATCACATTCAATGAGGAAGTCGCTCTGTGAATTTGTTACTCATTTGGTATAGCCTCTGCGATGAGTGAGAAAAAGTTGGAAATGCACAGCCTTTTATGGTTTATGGTCAAGATGGCCACCGAAGGTTTGGGAAATCCATTTAGGCCCATTGCAACCTGGAGATTCCTGGTTATTTACTCAGGCCTTGGTGAAACTCAAGAAAGAAAGACAGCATTTGCCGCTCCCAATCCGCCTCCGTGCTTCCTGCTCATTTGAAAGGCCTCACAAACATCTCAAGCTCCAATGTAGCTCTCATGGAGGTGTGGACGCTGCGAAAGGGTCAATGCAGAGAGAGAGTGTTTCCTCATGAAGGCGGTAATCCAGAACAAAAAAGGTTTAGGATGAGGGGTAGCAGATTTAAACCAGAGATCAGAAGAAGTGATCTCTCTCAAAAGGATCAGGCATCTGTGGTACTCACTGCCCCAAAGTGCAGTGGATGCTGGGATGTTGAGTCAATTGAACTATGAGACGGAGGGATTTTAATTGATGACAGGGTGTGCAGGACAGCAGGCAGCAAAGGGCAGTTGAGGCTGAAAAGAGATCAGCTGTGATCGTAGCAAATAGCAGAACAGGCTCAAAAGGGGCTGAGTGGCCTACTCAGAGTCCCAATGTTCTGTATAACTTACTGAACACCATTCCCACCAGGAAAACGTTAGCTCCGTCAACTCTTTACTGGCAGCACAGTTCTGAGCCACACATCGGAAAGTCTCAGGGTTCATTTCGCCGAGATTCTCATTCCTGATCATTTATTTCAGTACGGGGCATTCATTGTATGGATAAAAAGGACGAGTCATACTTCTTCAACTCATCGAACCCAGTCACCCCTCCCACACAGACAGAAGCGGTCTCTGTTGCATCTCTTCGAGGATTCACTCCTCTGCTTCCAAAGTAAATGGTCAGGTCACTTGTGGTGGCTCTTACCAAATGATTCCAGACTGAGACACAACATGGAGAGGAGCTAGGTTTGACTTCCCCTCCACTCTCGAGTTACTCACCTTCAGCACATCACACTCAATCTGGATGTTCAGCGGCAGCGTGAGCACCACACAAAGGCCACAACAACTAGAACCTCTGCATTCCCTGCAAATTAAACCTCACTACACCACACAATTACCAATACAACCACGCACTTTTCACTTGAATGATATTTGAGAAGGGCCTATCCTAAGGAGTGCAATGGTGGCAGAGTGAGGCAGTCCCTACTTGCTGCCCCATAGTCCCAGAGAAACCATACGGCTCCTCTCTCGTTAGACAGGGGTAGGACTGGGGGTGGTTTAACCGGAGGGTCACTGCACCTTCAGCCAGGGGAGAGGTTGGGATGGACGGTCTTTCTCGGTAACCCAAGCCGGTGATGGGTAGTTGAACCCACACTGCTGGCATCACCCAGCATCGCAAACCAACTGTCCAGCCAACTGAGCATAACCTGATCCCCAAGTTGAGGAAACATTATTTCCCACCAGCTACTTCTGCTAAGCACAAAGCGTTTTCAAACCAGAACTTGGAACAGCGAAGACCATCCGATTCAGGAGTTAGGGAATCCCTTCTACAAGACCCCATTTCACTCACAAGCCAAGTGAAAGTACGAGAGGACACATAGGGCTATAATTACAGAGAGGGAGTGCAGACAGAGAGAAGCCAGGCTCAGTGCGTGGGTGTCCTTTCAATGTACCTCAAGAAAGGGTCATGGTGCCTTTTCCAGTTAGATGGTACTCTATGTCTATCACTTTGAATCCCTTTTAAACACATTCTGATTATTCTCTCTCGGTCTCCTTGCAGTCATGTGAACAGACAGGAAATGTTCAATCCTAGCTCAGCCTCGAACAGGCTGCGTACCCCAGCTCAGGACAATACTCTCACAGGCCTGCATCCGGATCCTTTCAGCCTCGAACAGGCGGAGAAACATTTGCCAGAGGCAAGAAGGATATTTTTGACACCGTTACTTTGAGGCAACGCATTCTCTCGCTCATTTACATAGCCACACTTGGTAAGACAAAGAATTCCATCATTTTCTCTCCCCTTCGCAATTGCTTTTTCTACAGTGGGGCCACCTGGAAGATTTTTCAGGGGATTTATTTTATTTCTTCATTGGAGAAGAAAGCAACCCCATTGTGATGAGCACTGTGCCAAGGGTTCTGATGAGACCCAGCAGCACTTTTCTCTGGATTGCTACCTCAAAGCGTGATGTTTTAAGAAAAGTCTGTGCATTTCGAACAGCCTGAAGTGCTTCCCAAGAATCATCTCTCTTTGGGAGTGTAGAAAGGAACGGACAGCAATTATTACAGCCCAGGAAGACATTCAGTTCGGGAGCTGGACTCACCACTGAGAACACACACAACCCTGGTCATGCTCCTCAAATCACTTTTCTCACCAAATTCCATCCAAATTCTTCTTAAAATTCTTCGTGATCTCCATCTCAACTCACTCGCCTGAGCTGTCATCAGGATGCTGTATTTACATAGCGCCTACAACATGGTGAAATATCCCACAATTGAGCTGGAGAAGGCACAGCAGGTCAAGCAGGAACAGGGGAGTCATTGTTTTGGCCAGAACCCCTCAGCAGGACTGGGGAATGTCCCAAACCATCCCTCAGGAGAGCCAAGGCAGAAATGTAATACTGAGCCACGTGAGGGAACATTGGGACTTAAGTGGTTGGGTGTAAAGAGCACTTTCATAGCAGGAAGAGTCAAAGAGGTACAGAGGCTCAGGGAAGACATTCCAGAGCTGACTGTTCAGCTAGAACCAGCAATTGTGCAGCACAAAACATTGGGGAGGTACCAGAGAGCTAGAGGAATGCAGATATCTCAGAGAATGATGGGGTTGCAGGGGATAATGCAGACTGGGCAAGAGGAGAGACTACAAAAGGATGTGAAAACAAGGAATAAGAAGTTTGAAAAATTGAGACACTAAGATGGGAAACCAGTGTAGGTCATTGGACACAGGGGTGATGGTGTGTGTGTGTGTGTGTGTGTGGATTGATCTGTGTACACACATGGACATGTAGTTCACATAGAAAGTCAGCCCCAGAGTTTACATTGCAGAAATCACTGGAGAAATTCAAAATGTGGTTTGTTTATAAATTAGTTAGCATCCTGTTGATTTTTTCCCCACATTCTGGTGAAGCCAACCCACTCGAAATGCTGACTAACTGAATGACCAGGTGAGAGAAATTAGCTAAGGAGAATTAACCCAGCTGCTGGCAGAATGAGAGCATCACACTGCCCTTCCCTACCCACTGCCCTCCCCTACCCACTGCGCCCCTCCTCACCCTCCTATGTCGGAACCAAAAAGTTATTTACCGGTGGTGAGGGCTGCTGCCTACAGATGGTCTCCCCGTGCCCAGTGGCAATGCCCGCATTTTCCCATCTCTGGGAGGTTGTGCTGGGTCCACACAATGACCACAAACCTGGAGGTACCAGGCCCGGAAAGGATGACCAGGCTCCCTCCAAGAGAGATGGTCTGATGATATTGATGGTCTGCACCATGTCGCAGTCTGGCTCTTATTGCAGACCTCAGGCTGGGAAAGGCAGTCAGGAGGCCTATGTCTATGTCCAGGATAGTCCCTCATCTCAGACCATCCAGCATGGAGCCTGGAAGATGGCAGGGAGAGAGGATGGCTGCAGGATGAAGGTATCACAGCTGCTGCCCAGGCATTCACCAACCTGGTGGGATGGGAGTGGTTTCTAATGCCTTGTGGTTCCTGTAACCCACCCATTTTGATCTGCTGGGCAGAGCCACATGGAATGGCTCCCTTTACAAATTGAAACCCTAATTCCCGTGCAAAGCTAAGTGCCGCTTTTCCTCTGTCTCTCTACACTGTTGAAGGAGTTGGCAGAGTTCAGTAACCATCTCCCAGGTAAATCTCAGGCATTCTGATGGCTGAGATGGAGGGAAGACAATGACTCTCTGACATACTCTGTCTGCACGCCACACTGTCACTGCTGGAGCACTCTGTCCCGACGTCTCTATAGAGAGGTGCCCGATCTGAGGGCACTCCTGTGTTGCCCGGTCTTGTTTCAGCCTCACTGAGCCCTCAAACTTGGAGCATCATTTGTGCAGACAGATGACAAAATTCCTGGGTGCAGCTGTCTCCTCTTCCAAATCCAGCAACTCCTGTTAAAAAGGTCATGGACATGGGCACACAAACACACACACTATAACCACCATCATTGCGTGCAAACCAGATGGCTGACTTTGGAACAGCATGTGTACATGAGAAGACCTCCTCATCCAGAGACCAAGTCGTGCAGTGACCTACTGAACCAGCACTGTGCAAGTTCCAAAGGCTTTTGTGGGACGGTCCCTAACTCTGAGCCAGAAGGTCCCAGTTCAAATCTCACCCCACTCTACAGGTGCATCATTGCATATCCAAGCAGGTACATTGAAGAATATATTGAAGGTGGGCATCAAACCAGCCTGACAAAGGGTTCCTGCCCGAAACACTGACTTCCCTGCTCCTCAGTTGCTATCTGACCTGCTCTGCTCTTCCAGCTTCACATCTATTGACTTTGGGCTGAGTGACTGTCTGCTCAGGTAAATCCACTTGTAGCAGCTGCTCCTCACCATGGCTGTGTCTGCACCAGGTGGTGGACAGGCTTTGGGGAGTCAGGAGGTGAGTTACTTGCCACAGTCTCCTAGCCTCTGATCTGGTCTTGGCTAGCCACTGTGTTAATGTGCGGAGTCCAGTTGAGTTTCTAGGTAATAGTTACTCCAGGATGTTGACAGTGGTAGATTCTTGTGAACGCGACCCCCTGCCCCTATTCCACTGGAGATAATATAGAGCTCTATTTCACAGTCACCAACAATAATTAGGTTTTGCGTGTTTTGTTTGTAAAACCTGCTTTGCTTAGAAAGCTGTAGAAGTAGGTTGCAGAACAGTTCACACAGCCACATGTATGAGGCACAGGAGAGTGGCCTTCCGGATTAAAGAAACTGCCCTGAAATTACACTTTGGCCAATGAGTGAGGTGCCTCATTTATAGAGCTGTATAAAATCGAAAGCAGCATGGATAGGGTGAATAGTCAAAAAAGGTCTTTTCCTGTAATTGGGGAGTCCAAAACTAGAGAGCAGAGGTTTAGGGTGAGAGGGGAAAGAGTTAAAAGGGACCTAAGGAGCCACTTTTTCATGCAGAGGGTAGTGCGTGTATGGAACAAGCTTCCAGAGGAAGTGATGGAGGCTGGTACAATTACAACATTTAAAAGGCATCTGGATGGGTATATGAAAGGAAGGGTTGGGAGGGATATGGGCCAACTGGGACTAGATTAGGTTAGGATATCTGGTATGGGTAAGTTGGACCGAAGGGTCTGTTTCCATGCTGTACATCTCTATGAGGCCACTGTACATGAAATTACAGACTGCATTTGTAATATACATTACATGCCAAACATCCTCTACGCTCCACACAGCAGCTTCGCACCTCTCAGTATATTAGACTGCAGCTTTACAGTAGCTACCCTGGGGTTTTAATTTTAAAGTCAGAGCTTTATTTTAGTCAAATTAAAATATCTTCAGCCACTTCATCGATCACCTTCCCTCCATCATAAGGTCAGACATGGTGATGTTCGCGAATGATTGCACAAAGCTCAACACTCTTTGTGACTCTGCCGACACTGATGTAGTCCATGTACATGACAAATATCCAGACTTGGGCTGACAAGTGGCAAGTAACATTCGCACACATAAATGCCAGGCTATGACCATCTCCAACAAGAGGCAGTCAAAACACCATCCCCTGTCATTCAATGGTGTTACAATCACTGAATCTACCACTGTCAACATCCTGGAGTAACTATTACCTAGAAACTATTACCTAGAAACATTAACACAGTGGCTAGCCAAGACCAGATCAGAGGCTAGGAGACTGTGGCAAGTAACTCACCTCCCGACTCCCCAAAGCCTGTCCACCACTTACGAGGCACAGGTCAGGAGTATGATGGAATACTCCCCACTTGCCTGGATGGGTGCAGCACCAACAACACTCAAGGAACTTGACACCATCTAGGACAAAGCAGCCCCCGCTTGACTGGCACCACATCAATAAGCATCCACTCTCCCCACCACCGATGCTCAGTAACAGCAGTGTGTGCTATCAATCAGATGCACTGCAGACATTCACTCAAGAGATCCTTTGATAGCACCTTCCAAACCTACAACCACTTCCATCTGGAATGATAGAGCAGAAGATACATGGGAACACCACCACCTTCACATTCCCCTCCAGACCACTCACCATCCTGACTTGGAAATACAGCAAACTTTGTTTTTACCTGCACCTCGTGAACTGGCACTCTTGTAAAACTATATCCATGAAATACCTAAAGTATTATCACAATCTTTGCAATGTCCATGTAGTCAGTTAAGGATGTGAGAGCGAGTCAAAAAGGGTGGTGCTGGAAAAGCACAGCAGGTCAGGCAACATCCGAGGAGCAGGAGAGTTGACGTTTCGGGCCTAATCCCTTCATCAGAAATGTCAGTGAGAAGGCTCTCTGCCAGTCGGCTTTTTTGACAATGTTGCATTATTATTTAAGTGATCTGTTTGTAAATAAAGTGTAACAGTGATGTGTGTACCTCCCTGCATTACATTTCTATTACTTAGTGTGTGTTTTTACACTGGTTCAAATGGAAGATTTGATCAATTGGCACACTCCTGCTCCCATAGATAAGAAGTTGGCTGTATATTGGTGTTCCTTCAGGGTCATTGAATCACAATCCTGGGATTCCCTCCCTAAGGGCATTGTGGGACATGGACTGCAGCTCACCACCACCTTCTCAAGGGCAAATATGGACAGGCAATAAATGCTGACCAGTCACTTATTCACTCATGGAATGTGGGCGTCAAAGAAAAAGAGAAACATAGAAGACAGGAGCAGGTCATTCAACCCCTACCTGCTCCACCACTCAATCTGATTCTGTCTCATCATCAAGCTCAAGGACCTAATCCTGCCCTCCCCCCCATATCCCCTTCTTCAAAAAACTCTTCAAATGCATCCAAGTGGATAAATCCCCAGGACCTGATCAGGTGTACCCTAGAACTTTGTGGGAAGCTAGGGAAGAGATTGCTGGGCCTCTTACTGAGATATTTGTATCATCGATAGTCACAGGTGAGGTGCCAGAAGACTGGTGGTAAGGACAAGCCAGGGAACTATAGACCGGTGAGTCTGATGTCGGTGGTGGGCAAGTTGTTGGAGGGAATCTTGAGGGACAGGGTGCACATGTATTTGGAAAGGCAAGGATTGATTAGGGATTGTCAACATTGCTTTGTGCATGGGAAATCATGTCTCACAAACTTCATTGAGATTTTTGAAGAAGTAACAAAAGAGGATTGATGAGGGCAGAGCGGTGATCTATGTGGACCTCAGTAAGGCATTTGGCAAGATTCCCCATGGGTGACTGGTTAGCAAGGTTAGACCTCATGGAATACAGAGACAACTAGCCATTTGGATACAGAACTGGCTCAAAAGGTAGAAGACAGAGGGTGGTGATGCAGGGTTGCTTTTCAACCAGGTCACAGTAGGCCTGTGACCAGTGGAGTGCCACAAGGATCAGTGCTGGGTTCACTACTTTTCGTCATTTATATAAAAATGAGTTGGATGTGAATAAGAGGTATAGTTAGTAACTTTGCAGATGACACCAAAATTGGTGTAGTGGACAGCGAAGAAGGTTACCTCAGATAGGCCAACAGGCTGAGAAGTGGCAGATGGAGTTTAATTTAGATAAATGTGAGGTGCTGAATTTTGGCATAGCAAATCTTAGCAGGACTTATACACTTAATGGTAAGGTCCTCGGGAGTGTTGCTGAACAAAGAGACCTTGGAGTGCAGGTTCATAGCTCCTTGAAAGTGGAGTCACAGGTAGGTAGGATAGTGAAGGCGGCATTTGGTCTGCTTTTCTTTATTGTTCAGAGCATTGAGTATAGGAGTTGGGAGGTCATGTTGTGGCTGTACAGGATATTGGTTAGGCCACTTTTGGAATATGGGTTTAGATCGGAGTGGTGCTGGAAAAGCACAGCAGGTCAGGCAGCATCCGAGGAGCAGGAAAATCGATGTTTCAAGCAAAAGCCCTTCATCAGGAACAGAGGCACGAAGCCTCCAGGTGGAGAGATAAATGGAGGGTGGCTGGGGAAAAAGTAGCAAGGAGTACAATAGGTGAATGGGGGTGGGGATGGAGGCGATTAGGTCCTAGCTCCCAGCCCTGCTGAGTTTTCACCACCTCCCCAGACCTTCCCCTCACTGAGGACGAACAATCAGTCTTCAGCAAAGGCCTTACCTTTATCCTCCTCCATCCACACAATCAATGAATTTAATATGCATTATGATGTCGAAATCACCCCCATCCCCACCCCCATTCACCTACTATAGTCTTTGCTACTTTCTCCCCAGCCCCAACCCCACCTCCCCCATTTATCTCTCCAGTCTGGAGGCTTCCTGCCTCGGATGCTGCCTGACCTGCTGTGCTTTTCCAGCATCACTCTGATCTAAACTCTGGTTTCCAGCATCTGCAGTCCTCACTTTTGCCCACTTTTGGAATATTGCGTGCAATTCTGGTGTGCTTCCTATCAGGAGAATGTTGTGAAACTTGAAAGGGTTCAGAAAAGATTTACAAGGATGTTGCCAGGGTTGGAGGATTTGAGCTATAGGGAGAGGCTGAACAGGCTGGGGGTGTTTTCCCTGCAGCGTCGGAGGCTGAGGGGTGACCTTATAGAGGTTTTTTAAATCGTGAGGGGCATGGATAGGGTAAATAGACAAAGTCTTCTCCCTGGGGTGGTAGGGGCTGGGGGTGTCTAGAACTAGAGGGCATAGGTTTAGGGTGAGAGGGGAAGGATATAAAAGGGACCTAAGGGGCAACCTTTTCACATAGAGGGTGGTACGTGTATGGAATGAGCTGCCAGAAGAAGTGGTGGAGGCTGGTACAATTGCAGCATTTAAAAGGCATCTGGATGGGTTTATGAATAGGAAGGGTTTAGAGGGATTTGGGCCAAGTGCTGGCAAATGGGACGAGATTAGGTTAGAATATTTGGGGAGCATGGACGGGTTGGACCGAAGGGTCTGTTTCCATGCCGTACGTCTATGACTCTATGACATATCTGCCAACTTGTTGAAAATAAATTACAATATTAAATATACTATTTAATTATAATTGCAGAACCTGTACAATTTGAGGTGGGGCAGGAGAAGCAATTGCGCACTTCTCATTTTATGGACAGTGCCAAATCAAAGAGATTTACAGATTGCACTTTCTCGGCCATCCTGCAGATGGCCTCACAATCCTGCTATGAAACAGTAGAAACATTGTCCAGGAATTTGTTCTAAGCTGCAGTCTCTCGTCTTACCAGGAGAGGGTGCCAGACTACCACAGATCCCTCACTTTGTGATCATTGTCATACATTTGGAGATGCCGGTGTTGGACTGGGGTGTACAAAGTTAAAAATCACACAACACCAGGTTATAGTCCAACAGGTTTAATTGGAAGCACTAGCTTTCAGAGCGCTGCTCCTTTATCTGGTGATTGTGGGACCTGATGAAGGAGCAGAGGTCCGAAAGCTAGTGCTTCCAATTAAACCTGTTGGACGAGAACCTGGTGTTGTGTGATTTTTAACATTTTAGTCCAACTGTATGACAAAACGTTCAACTGGCAGAAACTTCATGACACCAGCACAAAATGCCAATCAAAAACAAATTATAATTCCAGGAGTCACACAGGTCACAAGTAGCAAGGTCCTACACGGACTCCAAATTGAAAATCAAATGTTCGAATAATTTTTAAATGCACCTTAAATCTCCCACCTTTCCAAATAGTGTGCAGCTTATTTTGAGCATGTATGCATTGGAATGGGGGTCAGAGTATTAATTGAGCCAGGCTGACTCAATGGCAGCACTCTTGCCTTAGGGTCAGATGGTTGTGTGTCGATTCCAGAGACTAGAGAGTGGAACAAAATCAAGATGGGGTCTGCAGTGCAGTGCTGAGGGGATGCTGCATGGTCAGGTGAGACATCAAACCAAAACCCCTAGCCACCTTCTGAGGAGGGCATAATGATACCATGGCTCTATTTAGAGAGGGAAAGTAATGTTGCCCCTTGTGTCCTGGCCAATAATTTGTCAAACCCAACAAGAGAGAGATACATTCGTCATTATTTAATTGTGGCGCCCTGTTTCTCTCATGGCTATGCCTCAGAAATACTGCATTGGTTATATATCCTTGTGACGTCCTTGACGTCTGACAGCCCCTAAACAAATCTAAGTAGTCTTTCTTTCCACACAGAGCGAGGTAATAATTACGCAGTGCTGCAGGAGGCTGATTAATTTGTGAAAGACCACTCTTTGATCTGCCTGCAATGAGCTGGTCTTCCAGGGTGAGGAGCTGCCCAGGATCAATCAATCAGAGATAGCTGGACACAAACTGGACAAAGATTTCAAAACCATTTATCTAAATGAAGAAAGTTCAAGTGGATCCTACAGGAGGAGCATTCAGGATTTCAGTTGTTGTGGGATACTTGAATGCACAGATAAGATTTAAAACATTCATTTACACACAAGGCAAGCTACACAGTTAGTAACAGATCAATAGCTCTCTGATATTCGATCATCAATGATGTTACTAAGAATGGTCATTTCTAAAGCTGAAGGCACTGGACACTGGAACAGGGCAAATCCAGTCCTGGCCGGGAGCACAGGTGGATCAGAGTTGCCTGGACTGTGCCAGCAAGAATGCTGAGCCTTACAAGTTAGGAATGAGCACAGGCACTCCTATGGTAAATGTGGTCTAATAGATTCAGATTACAAGTGGAAAGATTTGAAACTTTGCACATAGGAATACGCTGTTAAAAGGATTAAAGTCTATTGCCCTTACAATAATTCCACATGCAATACTGGCTTCATACAAGAGGAGATCTTTAAAGAGAAAATATACAGGTGATAAACTAATTACTGAATACTGTGCCGACTTGGATACTGGCAACATCATGCACAAAATGTGGTGCAACACATCAGCTTATCCCCAGGTTAGATTCGATTCCCTACAGTGCGGAAACAGGCCCTTCGGCACAATAAGTCCACACCGATCCTCCAAAGAGTAATCCACCCAGACCCATTCACCTACTCCCTACTAAATGCACCTATCGATATGGGTAATTTAGCATGGCCAATTCACCTGACCTGTACATCTTTGGACTGTGGGAGGAAATCTGAGCACCCAGAGAAAACTCTCAGCGCCAGGGTCCCAGGTTCGATTCCTGCCTTGGGTGACTGTCTGTGTGGAGTTTGCACATTCTCCCAGTGTCTGTGTGGGTTCCTCAGAGTGCTCCAGTTTCCTCCCACAGTCGAAAAATGTGCAGTCAGGTGAATTGGCTATGCTAAATTGCCCATAGTGTGAGGTGCATTAGTCAGAGGGAAATGGGTCTGGGTGGGCTGGTTGGGCCGAAGGGCCTGTTTTCAAACTGTAGGGAATCTAATCATACCAGTGCTGCAAAGTCAAAACTGCACTTTTGCACATTGACCAGCAGATGGTAGTATTTCATAAGACTGAACTCATCACACCCACCCACACACACACACACACCTCTGCCAGAACTTGGAAACAACGACATTCACAGAATTAGTGAATGGTTGGGGTTCAGGAGTCCATTTGACTCCCTGTGCCCATAGAAATGCTCAGCTAGTCATACAGCCTCACCCTTTACAAGGAGATCAACAAATATTTTCTTTTCAGTCACAATTGTATCTGCCTCTACCACACTCTCAGGTAATTGTTTGAGTTTCCTTGTGCAGTCTCAGGGACCAATTACCTTAAATGGGGTGTCCTTCTGACACTGGGAAATTTCTCTCTATCTACTTTGATCCTTCTGTATCAAATCTCCTCTTCTCCACAGGGATTAACCTCGACTTCTGCAATCTGTCTATCTACCTCAAGTCCCTTATTCTACAAACCATTTCCTGATAATTTTCTGTTCCCTCTCTGAACCCTTCACATTGTTTCTACACAGCACAGTACCCAGAAATGAACACACGACTCCAATGGAGGCTGGGGCAGTGTGTTATATGCAAATATTTCTTTTTAAAAAATCATAACTTCCGTGCTTTTGCATTCCGCACATTTATAATTCACAGAATCTTGTCTGTCTTTTTAAACACTTTCTTAAATCATCATACCACCTTGAACAAATTATGCACCCATTCTCCCAGGTCTCTGTTACCAAGTCTCCTTGAGATTTGTTCCCTTTGATTCTACCTTTCCTCATTCTACTCCCCACCCCCCACCCCTCCCCACTCCACATTTCATTTCATCAGCCACACCGTTTACCTCTTAAAGTCTTCCACTTCACAGTTCACAATACTTCTGTAGCAGGGAAAGTTTTGTCCAGCACAACCATTAATGTGCTTCAAGAAAAGCAAAGACTTTAAGCAGTAAACCCTGGGGAAACCCTCAGCATACTGTACTTCCTGCCCAGATAGAAAAGAACCAATCACCATTACTCTCTTTCTGCTAACCCCAGAACCATGATGCGATCTTCCCTGTTATTCCATTGGTTTCAACTTCGCCAGGAAGCTTATTGTATCGCATTTGATGAAATTCCTGTTGGAAATCCTTATACACACACCAAATAAAGTTGCATTATCCTCATCAGCTCTCACTGCAAACCTCAAACATCTCAACTCCATCAAATTTGTTACATATTGATGTCAATTTGAAAGAGCAAAGATTCCAAACAGTATGCTTAAGGTGTTTTTTTTTGGAGAGCGAAGAGTAGTGTTGCTTATGCTATTGATACACTTGCATGATAGAAAATGTCAATGGGCATTTTCTGAAGGGACCTACATAAGTGTGTCTATATTAACTATCCAAGGGAGAAGAAATCTTGCATTTCTCAAATTTTCTAGCACAATCCACTTGCTGATTGCTGAAGCCAAGTATTAGTTCCTGAACAGCAGGCAGTGAAGAAAGCGAATGGCATGCTGGCCTTCATAACAAGAGGAATTGAGTACAGGAGCAAAAAGAGGTCCTTCTGCAGTTGTACAGGGCCCTGGTGAGATCGCAGCTGGAGTATTGTGTTCAGTTTTGGTCTCCAACTTTGAGGAAGGACATTCTGGCTATTGAGGGAGTGCAGCGTAGGGTAACGAGGTCAATTCCCAGAGTGGCGGGACTCTGATATGTTGAAAGATTGGAGCGGCTGGGCTTGTATACATTTGAGTTTAGAAGGATGAAAGGGGATCTGATTGAGACGTATAAAATTATTAAAGGATTGGACACTCTGGAGGCAGGAAGCACATTTGCGCTGATGGGTGAGTCCAGAACCAGAGGACACAGTTTAAAAATAAGGGGTAGGCCATTTAGAACAGAGTTGAGGAGAAACTTCTTCACCCAGAGAGTGGTGGGTGTATGGAATGCTCTGTCCCAGAGGGCTCTGGAGGCCAAGTCTCTGGATACTTTCAAGTAAGAGATAGATAGAGCTCTTAGGAATAGTGGAATCAAGGGTTATGGGGATAAGGCAGGAAAACAAAACCCCAATAAACTCAGCAAATACATTTTGAAGTTTTCTGATTGACCTAACATACAGGACAGAGGTGCACTGGAACTCTGGTCTCGTTAGGTCACATGGCTACTGATGCTCTGCCTCTGACCCAGCAAAGGAACAAAGCTATAGACAAGATCATGCATCTCTCGAGTCACACACACCTCCAATCCCCACTCAAGTCATCTTGCAGCTACTTTCTTTTGTTGTTGCTGAGTCACTTCTCCAACAGCACCTTGGCTCTAGGCTTTAGTGTGAGCTGATGGGCCGAATGGCTGTAACTCAGCACAGCTTCTGATACAAAACAGACACAAGTGGAGCTCTCATTGGGCTCCACATCTCAACTGCAGCAATTACTCCATGTGCTCACTACACACCTGAACACGAAAGGGCAGCACAATCATCATTGCCCACACATCAAGCTGTTGGGTTCAGTTGCTGCAGCAACAGTTTTTAAAAATATTTTATAGAATAGAATAAGGATTTATTGTCACGTCTCCTTAAGTACAAGATTTCAGTGAAAACCACCTGTTCAGAGTTGCTATCACACCTTCGGGAGCAGATGGGACTTGAACCCTGGCCTCCTAGTCCAGAGATATGGACATTTGTGGTTGCACCACAAGAGACCTCATAGCACCTCCTGCCAGTCTCCTGAAGTTTTTGATGGAAAACCACCCTGCAAGTGAAGGAATGTGACATTAAAAGGAACCATTTGTTTAAAATCAGGCTGGAGACACAGGACTAAAACCATTGAGAGTCATCATTGTAGAGTCACACAGAAGAGAAACAGACCCTTCGGTCCTCTGCAAGTCAAACTGGGACATGTTTGGAAAGAGCCAAAAAGGCCAATCTCTTCAAAGTGACGACCACAAGGGTCTGTTCATTTTACAGACAAGCTGACAATATGCCTTCCAGCTCGGTGACCTGCCCTTGCTGCTCATTAAGGAAAACATTTGCTCCAGCCACTGCTAAACTAAAGGCATTTTTAGTTGGGGGGGGGGGGGGGGGGGGGGTGCAGGGATGGGTCACCAGGCAAGGCAGAACCAAAATCTGGCCACAGCCCCAATCATTCCAATCAAGAAGCCGTGGACAAAATGCTTTCTAAAATCAAAAGAAGAGAATGTGTTTGGTCCACTTCAGAATATAAGCATCAGATCAGTGTAGTTTCAGAAGGTGTGGTTACTACAACACCCCCTTACCCAACTGCACTTAACTGAATGAAGAAAAACAAAAGAACATGCTGTGATCCACATAATACAATATAAGCCGAGGGATTGAAACCTCCATCCCATCTCTCCCACTCTACAAATTTGTTTTGTGCAAGCTGAACAAGATGGCCAGGTGCTAATTGTATAAAAGTTGCAGGATCAGCCAATTTCAGGTGTGGATCACACAAGGAACAAGCAAAAAAAAAAAATCAGCTGAATCCATCTAAACGCAAATAAAAAAAATTCAAATATTACCAGACAGAGACAGAGACAGAGACAGAGACAGAGACAGAGACAGAGACAGAGACAGAGACAGAGACAGAGAGGATTAGCAGATAAGACATGATAGCTACAGCTGCTTGTATGCGGTCACTGTACAAGGTACGTAGGTTTCACCTGTTCCAGGACATACATAATCCTGGAAATGTATGACCTTGTACTCAGTATGAGCCAATATTTGGTGCTGGTCACGGTAAATATTATGGAGACGGGGAATATTCCTGATTCTGCCAGCAAAACATAAAACATCACCAACTGCAAGGTTTCCATCAAGCCACTCACCACGCTAACTTGGAAATATAGGAAAATATAGAATCAGTGATATAAATTGCTGAAAGCAAGTCTCACGTCAGTTCCCTAAAAGGACAGACTTTCTTCAATATGATTATATATAATAGTGACCGGCCCTGCTGACTGCTGCAAGGGTTACAGGTGATGTACTTGGACGGTCCCACCCAGAAAGACCGGCTCAACTGACATTTGTACTGCTGGTAGAGTGCTGCTCTGTCAGACACGCTGCCTTACTGATGCAATGATGAACCAAAATCCACATTTCCCTCTCCGATGGATGTAAAAGATCCCACATCATGATTTTAAAGCAGCGCAGGAGTACTATCCCCAGTATCTAGACTAAAAAGTTCACCCTCAATCAACATTGAAATTGCTGTATTTGACTGAGGTTGGCATCAAGCAGCCCTAGCAACACTGGAATCAACCAGTACTGGTGGGGAAGTGCAGCAGAAATTCTACACTGGTTGAAGCCATTACTGGCACATTGGAAGATGGTTGTGGTGTTTGGACGTCAGTTCTCTCAGCTCCAGGACATCCATGCAGGAGTTTCTCAGGATAATGTCCTAAGCGGCACGGCGGGCGGCACGGTGGCTCAGTGGTTAGCACTGCTGCCTCATAGCGCCAGAGACCTGGGTTCAATTCCTGCCTCAGGCGACTGTCTGTGTGGAGTTTGCACATTCTCCCCGTGTCTGCGTGGGTTTCCTCCGGGTGCTCTGGTTTCCTCCCACAGTCCAAAGATGTGCAGGTCAGGTGAATTGGCCATGCTAAATAGCCCGTAATGTTAGGCTAGGGGTAGATGTAGGGGTATGGGTGGGTTGAGCTTCGGCGGGGCGGTGTGGACTTGTTGGGCCGAAGGGCCTGTTTCCACACTGTAAGTAAGTAAGTAATCTAAAAAAAAAAAGCCCGACCATCTTCAGTTGTTTCACCAATGCTCCATCGCTTACCTGGATGGGTGCAGCTCCAACAGGACAAAGCAGTCCATTTGATTGGTACCACATCTACAAGCATCCATTCCCTCCACCACCGCAGTAGCTGCAGCAGTGTGTACTATCTACAAGATGCACTACAGAAATTCCCCAAAGATCCTTAGCCAGCATGTTCCAAACTCACAACACTCGCATCTTGAAGGGCCAAGGTTGCAGATACATGGGAACACCACCAGCTACAAGTTTTCTTTCAAGCCACTTACCATCCTGACTTGAGAATATTCCATCATTGTCACTGGAACAGTTCCAACTCCTGGAACTCCCTCCCAATGGCATTAGGGGTCTGCCAACACCACGTGGACTGCAGTGGTTCAAGAAGGCAGCTCACCACCAGAACCACCTTTTCATAAAGGCACTAGGGATCGGCAATAAATGCTGGCTGCCCAGTAATGCCAACATCCCCTGAGTGAATAAAACCAGTCCCATTTAAATCCTCACATGCTGATTTGTTCAATCGGTGTATGAATTCCCACCTGAATTCCATGTAGTTACTAATAAAGATTGGCTGCATTGCCCTCTCCTTCTGATTTTTGCAGACTAATTGTGACTGGGAGTTTCGGGAATACCTTGGAAAAATCCTTGCAAACAAATCTTATAATGACTTTCTACTGACAATTCCCTCCTATAGCCCATTCCCAAGGCAGTGTGCACCATCTCGGCCTCAGAGATACTAATTAGCTGTTGTTATATGCCCAACTCCATTCTATGTCGAAATTAAGTAGACAGTTTAAAGAATAACCATTTATAAGATAATCCAAATACCTCCCTGTGAGAGCTGAAAACAACAATCTGCTCACAGACATCACAAATGTTTTTGCCACTGTCCAAATAGGAGATTAGCTTACTTCTTCTTCCCAGAACTATAACCTGGTTAAACAGGTCCCAATTAATCTTTGACAATTAATCCACTCAAGCTGGTGCCAAGCAGAATTCAAAACAGGTCACACAAGCCCCTTCATTCCTCCATTTTATCCTAAATTTAAAAAGAGACAATATCCACACGTAACCTTCATATTTGTAACAGCATCACACACAAAAAAAAAAGACGACTGATTCTGAAAGCATGCTCTGTGTTTCGTCCCTTACAATAGTCATTGAATTTTGATGGTACATCATTGGCTGTTAAAGGATCTTGGGGAAGTCCCAAGGTCACGAACAGTGCTATGTAAATACTGGTCTTTGTTTACTTTAAGTTCTATTGCAAACACTGTTTCTGTTGTGCACCTGAAATTTGTACAGGCTGTTTGCTAGGACCTAGGGTACCCAGAGCATGTTAATACCAATAGCGTGAGACCTGTGCAAACACAATGATCAATGTTGATCTTGGGCATTTTGTTTCGTAAGAAGCTTCATGGTATAAACATAACCCATGAAGACTATAAAGCACTACTCCACCCAGCTATAACTAGTGCAAACTTGAACCTCAGACAGGAGCGAGATAGCACTTTACTTCAGTTCCTATGAAAATAAAGTTGGTCCTTACATAAAATTATTTTTATACTGACTGCTGTGGATATGCTGAAGACTCTAATGTACATATGTTTGCCACATCACTTTTCCAAACAAAAGTGGAACACACAGACTCACCCCAGAGAGCTAGCATTAGTTATGTAGCTGAACATGACAGACATGACTTCTTTCAAAACAGCATGGAATTAGTTTTTTTTCCCCCACAGTCAACTGCACCAAACCATGTTAGACGTGATGGGAGACAGTTTATGTTAAACTAGGGGACCTCAAACTGCTCACTGCAATTAATCCAGATTTAGTTCAGTCTGTCCCTTACTGCCTTATGGTACAAATTTTAGTTTAGACACAGTGATCAGAGCAAGGATGTATTATTTGATCACCTCTGTTGTGTATTCTAAATTCAACAAACATTAAACATGTTGTAGCCCAAGAACAAAGCCATGCAGAACATGGCTTAACAAGTTAACAGGAAATTACAACAAGGAAAGATGGAAATGTGACATATTGTAAAAGGACCAACAGCTGCTAGTAACTTCATCATACTGTAGATATATGTGTACACACACGCACACCAAAAAAAACAGTCTTACGATTCCAGTCCAGTCCATTCAGTGGGAAAATTTAGGGAACAGTAATATTCATCAATTATTCATTGTTCCAAAGCTATCTTTAAATAAAAAGGACATATTCATAAACAAAACAACTGCTGCACCAGAACAAAAACTTTTAAAACATCTCTCTACAGGTGTTGCAGTTCAAACTCATTCTCTTTGGACTAAGTGCAGTGGTGCACTATATGTTCTAAAGGCCAGCACTTCCAGTGACCATGAGTGTAGACTAGAGTGTGATGGAATATTCCTTATGTTTAAGTATAAAAACACTTTACCTCAATTAGAACCACAGATTGACCCCATTCAGCCCTTTGGATCATTGGAACATGAAGTGTGTGTGAAAATAAACAAAGCATCGCATTACAGTCTGTGATCTTAATTACATTGAAATGAATACTAATGGACTTATTTGTGAACTGTAAACAATCTTGCTAATAACAATTGAGGTTTTGCCTCAGTTCTGGCTTCAACACACAGAGGTAGTCAAACACAAGTGGCCAAAATTAATCAATTCAAGAGCTTGAAAATAGTAGATTAAAATTCACATCCTCAACAACTACTTTCCAGTGTGTCCGTAATGGGCTTTGGAAGAGCAAAGAGAGAAAAAAAAATTTCAAAACCTGAATCATGAGGACGCCCTTGACCATCACATGGGAAACACAATTCATGTACTTCTACCTCCCAACCCCATCTGAAAACAATTATTATTCCAAAGCAAATTCAAGTATAATTTATTTTTGCACTACTTCAACGGATTCCTAAAAGAAGGGGATAGACAAAGACAGGAGTTTCTAAAACCTCGTGAAGAGCGACAGGAACGGCAATGTCTGGTTGGTATCTTTATATTAAAAAATGTCACACGAACCAATATGTGCTAAAATGGAGGCTTACTTTCTTCCCAATAGGAGAAAACTCATTTTTGCTCTCATTTACTTTCAAACATCAATAGTATGCTTTTGTGGAAAACCAGCAACAAAATGTACTTGGATCCCCCAACACGGCAGAGATACGCAACAATTAAAACAAGATCCAACATCTTAGATCCTCAGCAATGAATGCATCCCATCTACTGCTGGATGGGAATCTTTCAGCTAGAGTAACAAAGAAATCCCCTCCCTGATGGTATTGCGGCTCTCCCTACAGCACGTGGACAGGAGTGATTCAGGAAAAAAAACTCACCAACACCTCCAAGGGAAACTAGAGATGGGCAATACATTCCCCACACAACACCAGGGTAGTGATCAGGCATTCTGTTTTTTTTGCGGTGACAAATATTGGCTAGGATCTCTGCTCTTTTTCAGGATATAGTGCCATTAAATCTGTTCTTGTCGATTCAAGGCAGCAGATGGGAGCACAGTTTGAAATATCATCTGAAAGGCAGTGCAAGATGTAAACCAGCTGGACGGGACAGCTGGGAAGGTAAAGGATTGAAACAGCAAGAAAACAAATCAACATAAGCCAGAATAACTTTACTGTTAGTCATCAAAACTTCGCAATCCCAAATTCACAGTGGTCAGCAAGTAGTTTATAAACACATTTTCTTCTTGGAAGACCAGTGGGACGAACACTGGCCTAAGGCTCAGGCTGGTGGGCCACCTGGACTCAAAGTCAAGAGTTTTTAAACACTGCCTCGGGAGAAAGGAGCCTTTGTACTTCAGTTTGGATACGTGCTGTAGAAAAAGGAGGAAAGCAAGAGAAACAAATATGATTCACAGCGTCAAAATGCTAGCTAAAAACAGACAGACAGAACGAGTAAATCATTGCGCAGTTTGTTTTTAAACTCAGTTTAGGACTTCCTTGGTTTCTTCCAGGAAGTTCATTCAGGGAAAAGACCAGCACAAAGAGATACATACCTACCTCTCAAACTTTGCTCTGTCATGTTGTCATGTGGTACAATTCCACATTGATCAGATGCAACAAGAATAGCGTGGTCTGTAACTTTAGAAAACTAAGTTGTGAAATAATAACTTTGATTAAAGATGATACAATTCAGCCCCTTTTCAATAAAGTTCCTGTAAACATAATCTTCAGATACCCCCAGGTGTTAATGACAGGGAGAGTGGAATCCTCTCTCATCCTCATACCAACTCTTAAACACAACACTAGTTTTTTTTTTAAAAATTGAGCCTCAAAATAACTTGGATCTTATAACAGTGCAGCAAAACAATGACTCTCTCAAGACCCTTCTCCACATTATGCCCATCTCTGTCTAACACAGGCAGCATAAATTAAAGATTTGTGAAAATTTGCAAAATGCTGCATTAGCCAGAAATTGGCAGTGCAGGCTGTCCCAGAAAGCAAACCTTGTCAAAAATGTAAAGAACTCCTTTAGAAGCCGATAGACCAGAAAGCTGAGGGTGCATTATTTCTCAATTTTATCAGAAGCCATTATTTAAGGTGTGACAAGGGACTTCACCCTGGTTTCTTGCCTGCTATTTGGTGGTTCCTGCTGAAGTTTATATGGACCTTGGACAAGGAGAGGATTGAGGCAGCTCTGATGCCTTGCCTGTTGAAAAATCAAACAACATTCAACATTTGCAATCGTGTAAGAATGAAAGAGGGAGAGAGAGAGAGAGAGAGAGAGAGAGAGAGAGAGAGAGAGAGAGAGAGAGAGAGAGAGAGAGAGAGAGAACACAAGCAAGGAGAAAGGTTCACAGAAGTCATTCAGTAATACATTTTGTCATCCAGCCAAAAGATTATAAACTCAAGGTCATATTCTCATCTTCAGCAAACAAGCAATGTCCATTTCATGCTGTGCTATAGATGGGAAAGACCTTTAAGTCAGTACAGATGACTGCTGAGACACAGCATGTTCCTTCAGGTCAGTGAACAGAAGTGAAGGATCTGTACCAAAATTCTCCCCACCCTCGCACGCACACACATAAAAAGCTACTGAAAAGTGGACTGGGATCAGCGTGGGGTTATGAATTCAGACCATTTTGTTGAGCAATAACTGAGAAAAACAAATAAACAGCCTCATTAGTGACAGCGAATGAGTGAAAAGGACAACAATTGGTGCAGATGTGCCAATCAGTTATTCTAAATTAGCACAAGTTATCTGGAAGGATTTAAGATAAAGACTTAAGGCTGTTTATTTTAATTCACTTTTCATTTACCAACCCCCCCAATCAATTCAGTCAGCCATTAATGTCAAGTGAAGAAATCTGTCCTGAACCTGTCAAAATATCATTTTAAATTAATATGTTTGTACAAATCATGACAAGCAGGATTCAAACCCAAACCTTATAGCCTAAAAAAGGTAGGGATACCAGCAGTGCACTACAAGAACCCATACTTTACCCCTGTATACTCACACAGCATTAATCACTAAGCAATTCCATATCACAGAGTATTAGGTTGTTGATGCATAAACTAGAATTCCTCTTCAGTTGATTTTACAGCTTACGAAAACAAATCATAGCTTTTGTTTGTCAAGTGGAAGTGCGATAAGAGGACAGTTTGAGTGTTTTCTATTAACTTGTATTATTACCCAGTGAATGCATATAGCAATATTACTCATTTTTATGCTGTTATTTTATCAAGTCGAATTGCTGTGCATATTACGTTGCTTGGCCCTTCTAAAATTTCAACATTATAAGCTACAGGTTAATTGAATAAAAACAAATGCCAGCAAGTTTCACCAACAGTTTAGCAACACTGTCCAGTGAATCACTGAGTTAGATAGGCACAGAAGCACCAAACTTCAGTTCCTGACCTGTGTTGAGTTAAATAATCTCAGTGCGAGGACATAAAAAGGTCTAGTAAGTGATCTGAAGTCCTCATGCCGACTCATTGTCCAGTCTGTCCTGCCGACTGGAGATTTACAGGCTTCTAGTGGGACCAGTATCAAATGTTCCCCATGACCAGTGTACCATCAAGTCTTACACATGAATGATGGCCACCCAGATGAGATATAGGAGTGAACCAGCGTTCATGGAAAGGGCAAAGGTCAAAACCTTCCAAACAGAAAAAGTGACAGGGCACGAACAATTGACAAGAGAAAGCCAAACAGATTACAACAGAATGTAAAATCTGTAATACAAAAGCATTGCATGTTCCTCAGAACTACACCCAGTATGTGGCAAAGGTATAAGACATCTTGATGGAAAAATATTGTACACAATGCATTATGAAGAAACTTTCGATCTGGCCATGAACATATTCACTATGGATCAGGAAAACATGGTTCTTCATAAAAGAATTTGTAATGAAGTTCAAGATCCCGACAAGGACAATTAGGGATGGGCAGTAAATCCTGGTCTTGCCAGCAACACCCACGCCTCATGAATGAATGAAAAAATGATCAGATCATCCACGGTAAATAAGGAATATTTTTCATGCCACTGCAGACAGGTGAGTAAATTGCTCCCTCACATACCACACTTTAATAAATAAGACAGCCCAGTATGGAACAGCAGCTCTTTCTTTCACTGTCCATCTCTCACGGCATGACTTTTTATAGCAACGCAAAAGGAAAATATTTTTAAAAAACAGATTTGAATCTTTACTGATCTTTCCTTGTTTTAACCACATAGCTCTTCAGTTAGTTGTACCTCAACAGAAACCTCTGGTAAAGTACTTTAAATTCAGTGCTTTTAATCAGAAATGGGCCCGCAAACTCAAAAGCATTAGAAGATTATTTCAGGATTTCATGCTATTTGCACAGATACTTTTGAGTGAGGCAATCATTATCAACATTGAGAATTCATCTACTTTAAAATTACTCAAGGAAATTGTATTTTGTGTGTGAGCCAGTGTAAACAAACAAACAAACTCTAGTATGCACATATTATTTAATCAAGAATTAGCCAGCATAAAAATGTGAACATTTGGACTTAAAATATAATGTTAAGTAAAAGCAGATTGCACTCATTTTCACTACCCTGGTGAGATTTGGGTTCTCAGTAATGTTCTGATAGTCCAGACTGCAAGACAAGGCAGGACTTCTAAACAAGTTCTAGCATACGTGGTTTTGATATCAATCATAAAAGTTTTAACAAGTTGTATGCACAGGTGCATGCTGAGCATGGTAGGCTATTCACAAAAAAAGTTTTCAGCTAACAATGTTGGGGAAACTGTGTGAACTTAAGTCACATAACCATAGGTCACCAACAGAAAACACTGAGGCAGTTAAAAGTCCATAAATCATGATTGTAACAAGTAGGGTTACTAAATTTAATTGTGTCTTTGTAAATGCTGGAATGTCTTTGCTTATCTTTAGTAGCAAGTCTCTGGTATATATTTAAGTAAAACAAAGATTTTTCACAAAAAAAATTACAACAATTTTACCTTCCCATTATTCATCGATGACTGTTTCTTTGCTATTGAGCTGGTTAATTTCCACATATTCAATCCATGCTCTTTCCACTCGCTTATGTGGAAGTCAACTGCCTGTCTCCCTAGTATTTCATTCATATTTTAACAAGACCTGCTGATAACGACAACTGCCTTTAATACACGAGGCACAATGTTAGGATTGTATGGCTGTGTTGTTCTGCATTTTTCTTTATCCAAATACACAATCCCAGCAATGGCAATCACTACTCACAATTCCTCAATCACCTCACTCACATTTCTTCTAAATGTCCTGGTAAAGCTTTGCTATATTGAAACAATCCCCCAAAAGAAGCTCCATGAATACTTACTGAAGTGGATTAAACCTCAGCGGGTCATAAATCACAGTTCAGAGAGAGGTTCCTCACTTTAAACCAAAAAATTGTAAAAGAAATTCTTGATTTAAGTGGAACATCTTTCGGGAGTTCCTCCTATTTTGGGTGGATTATTAAAATATTATTTCAATATCAAGCACTGAGGATATCTTTGCAAGAGAAGGACAGGGTTGTACAAACATACGCAGCTGCAAAAACATCTGCCAAAGCAGCTTGCGTAAATAAGTGTCACCACTAAAGTAAATCCAGCTCCAAGACAGGCAGCTCAGCGTCTTCTGTAAGTCTGCAATCTCTTCCCCCAGCTGCTACCTACCTTTGAGACGATGCCCCACCCGGACCCTGCCGAAGTCCTCATCAGGACTTGTCAATTAGTGCTTCGCCAAGACTCAAGTTAACCACATTTCCTTCAAAATAAGTTGATATAATGAGAGAGTGATCTCAGTATTGAGAAAAAAAAATCACTGGATGCTTAGCTGTTTCACCAAACCCCAGTGCATAAGTAATGACTTCACATCCCTACTTGAACCAAGTTATTCACTCAAAAGTACAGTGATGGGATTTATTACAAAATCTGAATAAAAATCAAATTGCTCGTATCATGAATGCAATAAGAACAGAAGATACTTCTTTGAATAAAATCATTTTCCAGTGCCAATGTACAATTGACTAAACTCTATCACAGCTCAAAATATGCACCTGGTTTAGCTTTTGTCTAATTAGCCTTGGAGATATCCCTCCCTCCCTCAATTGTACAATTATGTCCAAATGACACTGTGGCTCAAGAGACAGTTTTCAACGAAGGCAAGGAGGTTAGCCAGTCTGTGATCGGATCTCCAATCTCAGCTGGTAAAGCAAAAGGAATGATGCACACCTAACAGGAACGTACATGCATAAATAAAAGGAAGCTGAATATTGAAGGCCACAGTTGGATAGTTGCATTCTTACAGAGACCACTCGCCTTGTTATTTAAAACGTGCAGTTTGAGGAGATGGAGAAGCTTCCATAATCGCCTTTCAATTGATCCATAAAGATAACACTGACTCTCCCTGACCAAGTCAGAGTTAAAACTTACATATTGCCCTGTTCTTTTAATCAGGCACAAATATTAAAAGAAATAAGTTCAGACATAAAAGAATTATTACTTAGTGAAGATTACTCTAGAATTCTATCCCAATCAAGTATCATTATTGATCATTCTTCAGTGTATCAGAAACACCTCTCAAACCCATTTTCAACAACACACAGTACAAGAGATGGGCCCACCCCAACCCCTGCAGAAGGATTCATGGAAGTTCCTGAATTAACTGAGAAAGAGAAGAATTGCCAACAATTATTGAAACAATAGAAGTGGAACTATCCTTCTTGCCACTAGGTGCTGTGTAACTCTTTGGCTGTCTAATATTGTTCCATTTCCCAAACATCAGAGTTAGCACACCATGCAAACACACAACCATATCCAGGATTGTTCCTTTTCTTACTCATACTCTCTGAAGGGGAGTTGCCTGCCCCCACCATTCCGAAAGTAAAGGAAATATCTGCATCCTCCAACATGAGGGAGTCTCCACCCCCAAACTCTCAATTCCAAGAGAGGGTTATATTCGCCTCTGCACTCTCCCTCACACCCCTCCTGGGAGATCATAGAAGAAATATTTCAGCATGCAAATGTACATCAGTAGAAAGCAAACGCAAGATAGTGTCTATAACACTGTGCATGTACAAACCAATGTCTCGGAGTTGAAAAAGGGCAGTGAGTAGAAGAAGTTTTCTGACCCCAGTCACTGCTTTCAAAAGTGACACAAGTTACTTTTCCCAATAAGAAATTATTTATAGTAATACAATTTCCTTTAGCCAATTTTTAGTTGCTTGCTCCCCAACTGCTATTCAGCATTGCTGCATTTATCCTGACTGGGAGTGAGCAACAGAGGCTTGGGAATCAAGAGTCCAAACCATCACATCACTACATTTATGTATCAAAAACGACAGATTTGAAGGAATGGGCGGTGACTACTGTGAAGCATTGACAAGACTGCCATGCATGGCAGAAACTTATCTGAGAGACAGCAGAGACTTAGTAGACAGCCCATGTCTAGGTGTGGATTGAAGAGCACAATGATTCCAGGTCATCACGTTCTTTACTCCTCACTTTCCTGTTAATTGGGTCTCCTCCCCATACATCAAACAAACACCAAGACAGACACCCATCTCAGATGAGGCCAAACAGGTCAGTATATGGGACAGATTCAAGCTCACAAGTCAAGGCAAATCATAACCTCATGCAAAATGCACTTGTTAAAAAAAAATCAGGCAATACTACCCTTCCATGCTGTCATTCATAAAGATCCCCTTCATAAAAACATCATTTCATTTCCATGCAGTAAACACAGACATGAATAATGTATCTTTTGAGAAATGAACTGCTAGACGCAGCAGTTCAACACAAAAAAAAGAGGCTTCTCAAATAAGACACTATGTTTCAACTACTGCTAAATAGCAACATCCTAACAAAGCCAACATCAACAGCAGCTAAATCCACAAATTCCTGATTAAATTAACAGGTTTCCTGTACAAAACTGTGGATCACTTTCTAATCTACATGGACAGAGAAAGACTATGCAACTGAGAAGCTGCATCACTTTTAACTTGGACGATGGGTTATTTGACACGCATTTTAATTTTACTTCTTTCACGCAAAAGGAAAAGTGCTTATAAAGACACAAACAAACTTTTCAGCACCTATAATCACCGGAAAGCTTCCCAAATAGCAACTGAAGTAAAATAAATGTCAGCCGAACCAAAGAGTGTTGAAATGGAGTGGAGTAAAAAGGAATTGTATGAATAGATAGTCTGAGAGGTAAACTCTGATATAAGCACTCAATGATGGATTATTTCACTTATGTAAGATCGAAGAACATGAGTATTAAATGTCCTTTGAAGAACAAGCACATCATTACAGTAAGAAGGCATGGCGATAGCTGATGATTGTAAATGCCTTCTGTTAAGTAGTAGGCAAACTTTTTCTGTCAATCTAAATAAGTTTTTAAAAGTCAAAAGAATTGCAAAATTCTCTTCCCTTTATCAATGAATGAGGGAAATAGTTTCCTGCAACCTCTTTTTGGATGTGTTTAAAGCTTCATTGGAAGTTGATGACCTATTCTGGGAGAGCTGTTGTGGTATGTTTGCAATTCTCTCACCCATACATGCCTAGCCCTTAAAATCTCTGCAATCGTGCACAATATTGGTTCACTTGATGGCTCCGCTAGAATAAAATTCAAAATCCTGCTTCATCATATATAAAAGGCTTTATGATTCAGAAATTGAGACTTTATTGAAGCAACTAAATCTCCTAGTTTTATTCCCTTACCTCAGAGCTAGGAAACCTGGGTTCAAGTCCCACCTGCTCCAGAAATGTGTCATAACATTTCTGAACAGGTTGATTAAAAAGAACTAAATTAGTTTGTAACAACCAGCAGCCAGTACCCCTGCATCTCTGGTTGACCTATCAATGACAAACCCACTTAGTCCACTGAAGGGCTCTGTGACCAGCTGAAAGGAAAAAGATAGAGAGGATGCCGTTGAGTCATATCATCTGTAACCCAAACATAAAACTGTCCTATCCATTTAGGAAAAGAAGCTCTTCCTGGGAAGAGTTAAGTCAGCAACTTGGATGGCACATACATTCACTTGAACACAAATGTTTTCATCTTCACATCGCGACAGCTAATTTGAGGGCAGATTAAACACCCCCATCAATTTAATGGAAGGAGGAGATGTTATATCCAAATCATGAACCCAGAGTCTACTTCAGCACAGCCCTTTCATAAACAATTTAACACTGGCCTCCTTGAACAATCCAAATTTGATAAGGGAAGCGATCAAAAGGAAATAGTGTCCAGAAATGAATAAAATTTACAACAGATGTGAATAAAATCATGCAAGCTGCGTTCTCCACTTTGAAATGTATTTTCCCTGCCATTTCTAGTCAGAAATAATATATCATGAATGCAAGAGTCAGTGGGATCAGACTTCAAGGCATATTTCAAAAATGAAATACATCCCATTTGTGAAAAAGCCATTTATCAGATTATCAAGCCTACTGCATCAATCAAACTAATTGCTCAATTTAATTTTAGTTACCAAAGGTCACTTAAGCACTGATAGCAAGTCCACCAAGAAAACACTGAAAGTATTCTCTGGTCGCAAAAGAGAACAGAAGCAAATGCCCCTATATTTAAAAGTTGTAGTGCATCGCTGTGCCCCCAATATCCTCAACAGATAGCCACATTGCTTTCACAACCTGTAAGAACCAGAGTGTGAAATCAAGAAGGGGAGTACGCCTGTTAATTGTCTAGCACCTTTCATATCCTCAGGATATTCCAAAATACTTCCCAGCCAGAATTGAAGTGTACCCACTGGCAAACATGCAAAAGGTATGATCCCATAAATAATGACAGGATTAGACATACAGACATGTGGTTTGGGAATCAGCCCCTCAAACCTCACCATCATTCAATTCAATGAGATCATGACTGCTCAGTTTGTATTCAAGTTCCACATTCCTATCTCATCCGGACAACCTCTTGCTTATCAATCTATCCACCTTTCCCTTAAAAGTATTCAATGAAGCAGAGTGTTCAAAAGTCACACAACCCTCTGGAGAAAAAAAATTCTCCTTGTGGATGTCTAAAATGGGTGACCCTTAATTTTAAAAACAGTGTCCCCTTGTCTGAAATCATCCACCAGCGGTAACATCCTTTCCACATCCACCTTATCAAGACCGTTCAGGAACTGATACACTTGAACTCACCTCTCACCCCTATAAACTCCAGAAACAAAAAAAAACAGACCCAGTCTGTCCAACCTTTCATCTGCTCATCCAAGTATTAGTCTAGTAAATCACCTCTGAACTATCTCTAATGCATTTGCATGCTTCCATAAATAAGCAGACCAAAACTGCAAACTGTATTTGAGGTACGATCTCACAAATGCCCCTTATAAATGAAGCATAACATCCTTATTTTATTATTGATTCCTCTCATAGTAAAAGGTAGCATTCTGTTAGCCTTTTTAATTATTTGCTGGATTTGTACACTAACCTTCTGTGACTCATATACTACAACACCTAAGAACATGGTTTTGGCAATGCTGGTTACAGGATCAATATGACAGGAGATTAGGAGCATTGTCCCTTCAAATAGTACCATAGGATCTTTCACATCTACCAGAGAGTAAACACAAACAGGAAAAGGCCATTTGGCTATTCAAACCTGCTGCCATCTTATTAAATAAAATTTGATGTTAACACGGACCTCATGAAATTGCCTCATGATCAAAAATCTAGTTAATCACAGTTCAGAAAATGTATATTGACCCAATATTCACAGCATTGTGTGGGAAAAGACATTCCAGAATTTCACACCCTTTGAAAATACGCATCTCCATTTCAGTCTTGACTGGCCTAGATAGAATAAGTTTACACGCCTTCGTATTGTATTCCTCCAAAACAGGAAGTGAAAGTACCTGTCTCTGCACTAAATCAAATGCCTTTATTAATCAACTATATCACACACAGCTTTCTAAGCTCGCGAGAACACAAACCTTGCCATCCACACTAATTAAGCAGTTAAACCATGATATCAGGCCTCAGTTTACTATCTCCTCTGAAAGATGACACCTCCGATAATGCAGCATTGCCTCAGTACTGCATTGAATTGCTCAAGTCTCTGGGAGCAGAAGATGGAACCCCAGGGTCACAGAACTACCACAAAGCAATGGTCAACTTTCATGTTTCAAACCACAACTATATCAACTTGCTGTTCAATGTGGTTAACTTGAGAATTGTAAAGAATCAGCAAATACATCACTTCTATCTTTGCGATACTTCTGCAGTAGCTAACGTGCCACGGATGTGGAATTTTCTGAACCCCAAACAACAAGATCTATACCCAGCTGAAAATACAACAAAACACCAAAATTATCTCAAAATTGATGGAACATTATTCTGCTTTCCTCCTACTGATGCAGTATTGAAGGAGTGCAGCATGTCTTACAGTTGAGCGATTATACCAAAGCCCCATTTGCCGATACAGGTACAAATATAGTCCCACAGAAATTCTAAAAGTTCACCCATATCCTAACCAGACCAACATCACTAATTGTCGTTAGTAAGTCCTTCACTCCATTGCCAAACAGCAATGTTACAACATACAAATTGACTGCAACTGTGCAGGTAAATGTGAACAACGACTGCACTTCAAAATCAACTCAACGGCTGCAGTTGCAATGTCATGAAGTGGTAACGATTCTATGTCTAATTTTACCTCTTCATCTTTCTCTCCTACCCCCAGGCTGACTGGTCTACGTTAGCCTACAATTCCACATGCACAAGTCACCTTTCAATACCCGAACCAAGGTCTCTTAGAGAAGAGAAATTTAAGACTTGGCAGCGTTTTTCAAATTGTGAGAGGTCTAGTCAGAATGCACAGAGAGAAATGGTTCCCATTCATTAAAAGATGAAAAGTAAGAAGGGACAAACTAAAATTAATTTGCGAAAAAAGCAAGTGCAATGTGTGAGAAAAAGGACTTGAGCACTTTGTAGTGAGGGCCTGGAACACAAGGTGTAGAAGTGGGTGAAGGAAAGTTCAACTGAGGTATTCAAGAGGACATTAGAGGACCATATGAATAGAAACATTGGTGCAGGGCTCTGGGCAAAAGAATGACATTAGGTTATAATGCTCATTTGATGAGCTGGTGCAGATTTGATGGGCCAAATGATCTCCTTCTGTCCCAAAACAATTCTGATGATTCTGTGAATATGGAACTGTTTATCCGAGAACAAAAGGGAATCATAGCTGAACCCAATTAACCTTTTAGACGGGGACCACCTTTGGTCAATAGCCACCAATTTTTAGGAAATGGGAAGTCTGGTCAATGTATCCCTTCTTAAACCAACAATTGTTGAGGTGTGCACCTAACTGCCTAAAGATGCGAAACTAAAACTTGGGATCATATTCGTCTGTAGTTCCATTTTACAAAAGAGATCCACATTATTATCGAAAGACACCAGAGGAGTTTGATTAAACTGAATGATTAAATTCTTTTGAAATGATGCAAAGACAGAAATGTGCAGCAAAACGTAAGATTCTGCACCAAATCTAGTGTTCCTTTCAAACCAGAGAATATAACAAACAGTATGAAAGCTTCTGCATTGAGAATCACTCTATAATCGACTTGGCTCAATAAGTCATTTACTTGAAAATGGTCATTTACTATATAATAAAAGGCAGACCCAGAACATATAAAAATTTCACTTTGTAGTTTTGACATTAATTTTTCCCTCCCGAGACTCATGCCATGTTAGGTTTGCTTTCTGTTCCAATTTCATCTAAAAGTCTCCATGCTCAAGAATGCAGGTTATTAGCTGGAAGCCACTCAGTATAGGCAGCCCTCCCTCAGAACAAACACCTCAGCTGTTCACTCTTGAAACAAAAGGTGCTTTTTTTTTCTTCCCAAGGGTCAGCATATTTTAATCATATGTGTGCCTGTTTGCACATTGGACCCAGGCTCATTCTAGCTCTTTGGGTGCTTATAACTCTCCAAACAAGCTCCACATTGTTTTGCTACACCAATAAACGACAACTCCCCGCACTGACACACTTTAAAGTTGCTTAAATGGGCCTTTTCTTTTTTGATATAGAAAGCTTGTATTCTACTCGCTTTGTACATTATAAGAGGGCTGAAGCAGAGCATTGTTAGTGAACTATTTCACACAGGATTGAGGTGAAACCAGTGCCAAAAAAGAGCAGTTAATTCAACTAAAATCTCTTCGTACATTCCCGACAGTTTATCATCAAATACATCTTTAAAAAAAAGAGTAATTGTGGCATTCCACCCATACATATGCTGCAGAAGCAGAGTATTTAAATATGTGCAACTCTACAGCACATTGGAGTTCCTGCTGTTGGTTGTCAGATCAGTTCATGTTGGGAGTCAAAATGTTTGAGCACTCTTTAAATTTATAGCACATTTATAGACAGACTATGGAAAACAATGGAGTAAGGAGGAGGTGGAAAGACCCATTCTGTAAAATATGTGATCTATCCAGTTCCACTTAACTGGATGACTGGTGGAGTAGAGTTTATTTTGAGTCTAAGTGCTACTTTCACTGCATAAAAAATTGGATACCTAGTTGAAGCCAACCATTAAATGGTTGGACAGAGTCAACCTGGTTCTTGGTTGACAAGGGCCAATACCACAAATCAGTCATTAGATTTTGGACTCATTGGCACGAATTGGCTTCAGAATGTCTGGCATAGATAATATTATTAATGTTGCACCATCGAAACTAAAAGCAGGAGGTGCTGTCCGCAAAACATTGTTGCTTCATTGTGAAGAGAGGTTTCCGATTGTTTTGTGCCGGAGTTCAAAGTGGTTAATGTTCAGATTGAATGACTGAAATGAAAACACACCAATGAATTACGTTCACTCATCAGTCAGTACCACTGTGTAACCCAAAATGTACAGATATCTTTGGGTTCTGGATGGACCAAACACATTAAAAAAAAATTTCTCATCATTCATTATTATGGAGACTGCCAGGTATAATGAAAGATTGTGACAATTGCTATTAAACATTCATAGTTAAAATGCCCCTTATTCACTGTGAACAGTAGTGTACATCTGCAACTGTTTGGAAAGCACTGAAAAACCAGCTGATAGTATAGCAAGATCAATGTCTGCATGTTTTATTATCACTTTGAAATGAAGTCAGAAGTCACACAATTGTGTTTATTTGAAATCACAAGCTCTCAGAGTACTGCTCCTTTATCAGGTGAAATGACTTCTGACTTTCTCTACCCCTATCCAATACCGGCATCTCCACATCAATTTGTGAAATGAGACAGAGGGGATTTTCTAATGACATAATTATAATATATTTATAAAATCTGGAAAATCATTTCACTTAAAGCTGATCCTTGATCTCTAAAAGTCAGACTGGACTTGAAACATTAACTCTGTTTCTCTCTCCATAGATGCTGCCAGACTTGCTAAATTTCTCCAGCATTCTCCAAGTTTATTCCTTGATTTCAGGCTTCAGATTAGTTAGATGGTTGTAATTCCATTTCTACTCAGTCAAGCTATTGGATGGAGCACTTGGAAGAAGCTGAGCTTCTGAGTTTTTAAGGTTTTATTCTTTACAATTTGCATTCAGTCCCCTCATTAGGTGATCATCATTCATATCTAAATCTCAGCAGTTATTGGTGACTGTGAAAGGGCTCAGAGATGAAGTCAATCCTGGCATCTCCTGGTTTCTGCAGATGTCATACTTGTCCCTTTGGTTTTGATTAGCTGAAAGCTAAACAGTGACCCCATTTTACTGTATCCAATCCAGAAATGCCTCAGTCACCTTTAGCAATGACACTACCTGCCCATACATTGAGATCAAGCACAAGAGTTTTTCATGGTTTTCTGATTCGTAAATGGAGACGTCATTGAAGCAGTGAAATCCCCTAGTTCTATTGCCAGAATCCATCTGTCAACAAAGCCATTGACAGTCTGTGATGATGTGCAGAAGAAGTTAGCCATTTGTTTGATCAGTTAGCTTAAAGAAAGATGATGAAGATTAGTTAACCACCATTAATAAAAGAAACATGCACATGTATCTACAAAATAAGAATGGACACAGACGGACACTCTCACTCTGTAGGATGGTTCTGCTGGAATAAAAACCAAAAATCCTGCTTAGTCATATAGAAAACATAAGCAATTTACATTTCACAGCTGAAATCAGCAGCAAAATAAAAACACATTCTGTTAATATTATAATGCTACAACCATGTGGAAGCTAGTGTTTTATTCCAGTTAGTTCAAAAAAAAAAGAAAGTTGGGCTTTTTAGGAGTTACAAACACTTTTGAAATTGCTCTTATCTTGTGTCAGACAGAATTAAGCCAATACACTTTGCTAAGCCATAGGTTAGTCACCACTAATATAACAAATCATGCAGGAATATTACCAAGTACTATAGAGACAAGGAAGGATCAATTTCATTTTCTCTCAAACTCATCTCACTCTTGACTAATATCAATGAATTGTCCTATTATTAAACACTCAAATGCTTCAACACAATCAATCAATGTCTAGGCCAGGACCTTTACTGTACGGTGTTTCTATTATTCTGAACAGTATTCAAAAGGAGTGCTCTAATGTAAACAACATTCCTTTTTAAAAAGGAGTGTAGTACAGGAGTTAATAGAAGGAACAGATGAGACAAGACAGTAAGTTGCTAACTTCTCTCAAGAAAATTAACATTGCTTATGTAAATGAATACATTTTACCACACCATGTGAGACACAAAGAAAAGGAGATTTTTTTTCCAGTTCAGGATGGCAGTATTAGCCTCAGTGGAGCAACAAAATCCTTGAGCACCAGATTTCACCAGTATAACAAATTATCAATCAGAATCTCTCAAGCAGTCACAGATCATGTTGGAAACACCTGTGTTCACCTGCTTTTTATTTGAACAACATGTGCAGAACTCAACAGATATAATCAGTCCATAATTGCACACCAGGATGCCAGGCTGTACATATCATTGGGAGGTGCCAGTGTTGGACTGGGGTGGACAAAGTTAAAAATCACACAACACCAGGTTATGGTCCAACAGGTTTATTTGGAAACACAAGCTTCCGGAGCACTGCTCCTTCGTCAGGCGGTTAAGCAGCACTTCGAAAGCTAATGCTTCCTAATACACCTGTTGCATTATAATCTGGTGTTAAGTGATGTTTTAACTTTGTCTGTGCTTAGTAACTATCTGTTGCAGTTTTTCTTCCATAGAGAATAACTAATCACACATTACCCGGTTATGAATTGATTTGACCAGCTGTACAAGAATCTCCACTGCTATCTCAACTTGTTGCAGACAACTTCCGGCAGAGCCTGCATTAAATGGTGTGGTTTTGAAATCACCTAAAGCCAACATAACAGAGTGTATCCTTGAACTATACCATTAAGTCGCATGGAGAGATGACACTGAATGACTGCCAATCCAAAGTGGATCCATTAGTAAAAGAATACCCCTACTGAGGACATAGCAGGAATGAAAGTAAGAGTGCAAACACAATGCAAAAAAAAACCAATCAGCAGTATACAATGTTCTGTTAAAATCTACAACCCAAGAAAGTTTGTATTATTTGACTGTCTTGTCACAACACTTCAGTGGTCCAGGACATTCAGCCTCGGACCTTCGGGTGACCATCCTCCAAGGTGGACTTCGGGACAGGTAGCAGAGAAAAGTGGCCGAACAGAGGCTGATAGCTAAGTTCAGTACCCATACGGGAGGGCCTCAACCGGGACCTTGGTGGGGTGAATTTGTACTTGCAGGATTACATTGTACTTTGCTCAAAAACTGCATGAATTTATGTAAAACTCCATTATCTCACTTTTTAAGATTAGAATCAATCTAAACATCATGGCATAGACAGAGAACACAGGGGGCCCAACACCTTCAACATATTGTCCAGCTATCACCATTGTTAACAGCTAACCCGAGAATGCAACTTTTTTTTTTAAAAGTTTTTGTGATTTACACATGAAAGAAGTGAAACTATCACTGTATTCTAACAGATAAAAGGCTTAACAATCAATTTTTCAATGTATAATATCAGTTACATCACACTGTAAATTTTTGCTATAAATTCTGTATTAGGATTGAGCTCTCCACTATCACCTGATGAAGGAGCGTCGTTCCAAAAGCTAGTGTGCTTCCAATTACACTTGTTGGACAATAACCTGGTGTTGTGTGATTTTTTTTAACTTTGTCACAATGAGAGTTGCTGGTTAAATATGTGAAGCTGACTAAACAACACAAAACTCCTTCGGGTTACAAACAACATGATTTTTATTTTCCTTGTTGGCCTTTTCAAGGAGAATTGAACACAAATATTATTAATTCACTGGATCAATAAGAATCAAATAGGAGTTACTTCCCACACTACAGCAGAAAATGGAAGGAACATTTGGATGTAATGCCAGAGGGAGCATAGAAAAGCTGTGATCAGTTCAGATTTGCAAACCAGTGACAGCAGTTTTTCAGAGTTGAAATGGGTTGCTATTGCAGCTATGACATTAATGCAAGTATGGAAACTGTTCTGTTTCCAATTGTGCCAGGATAGTCATTGGCACAGGACTAATGCTGCTTTGCCCTTGCTTAGGTTTTCATTTGGGTGGGTTTGTTATTAGCAGATTGCTGTAATGGCTCTCCTACCCTTTACTCGCCATGACAACAAAAACACACACTTTGTGCACTCTGGTGTTAAGCTTTTGCATCTTTTTGCTGTGAACAACACATTTCTGAACCAAAGAACCTTATCGGCCAACACAGACTTGGTACCAGAACTGTTACAGCTCCATTGTTCGGATAGGTCAAAATCTATTGGAGGCAAAGGGTTCATTGATTGTTACTCAGAAAAGCCCGTCAGAATGTTTATTTGAACTGGATAGACCAACTCATTTTTCAACACCAGAGTAGCTTCAATACCTGATGACATAAGCACACTTAAACTTCAGTTTCTCTGAGAAAGATTTCTTCCCTCTTGGTCAACAAAGAATAAAAAGGTATTTTGTAATTATATCCAGGGATTTTTCAGGAGCTGGAACATTTTTAAAACAGTTTGTTTAACCACAGTAATACAACGCATGCTTATGAATAACCATCATCAAGCAGTGAAAATATTTTATGTAAATTTTATGCTTTTTGCCTCTGTGAACCTTTGTAACTGTTTAATTTACAACCAGTCTGATTTTTTTTCTTCTTTCCTACAGACAGCAGCAATTTTCAGTGGATTTTTGTTTCAAAAGGGATTCATTTCCTCAAACACTCCCCCCACGGAGGGTTGAACGGGATGGGGGGGTGGGGGGGGGGGTAATGGTGGAAAATAATTGGCATCAGTGGCAACTCAGAATTCATACACTGACGAGCAAAGGTTCCAGTTTGACCTTCTGTCTGTAGTAGGTGCACTGCAACTGGCTGTAATCTTAGCTCAGAGGAATGGAAGATCAGCCTAGGTTCCAAATCATTGATTTGATTTAATTTAAATTTATTATTGTCACATGTACCTAGGCACACTGAAGAAAGTGTACGCAGTACAGGCAGATCATAACATACAAAAGTCACAGGTGATTGAACCGTGCAAGGAACGCAAAGTTGATCGCTAACCACAAATATAAACCACCCTCCACTGGAAATACAGAAGATCAGGTTTCACCATGGTGCATACGCAAAATTCATACTTTTGCCTGTCCAAAGTAACCAACCTCACAAATGAATAGTGCCTGTATGAGTGAGGTCACCTGCGGTACAGGGAAAAAGGTGTCAACCAGAACTAAATCCCTTTAGAATGTAAAAGGTGGTTAGAAATGAAAGGCGGTTCTGGGATTGGGGAGGGCAGGGGATAGACGTCAAGTAAAAAAAAAAGCTGACGAAATGGTAGTTGTGTGAAAGCAGTTAAAATAACGCAAGTGGGCAAATGGAGACTGGCCAGAAGCACTCAGCTCCAGTAGCGAGCCCTCACACTGGTCAAGAGCAACATGATTTAGAGTGCCCACCATCCTGCGTGAAATGCTGTTTTGTTAGAGCCTGCTCATAGACACAAAGTCTGTCTTTGTCTCCAGCGGAAAAAGGAATTTTTTTTCAGGGCCTGACCGAGTTTACATGACACTCCAGCACTCTTTGTAAACTCACATTTTCAGAGTGTCGGACAATGAAAACAATCCAGATAGTCACTTGGCATTAGACAGTTGCCTCTCTTAAACAGAGAAAAAAATGCCTGTTGGAAGAAATTTTAATGAGGGGGTCAGTGGAAAGGGGAAGCTGGAGGAATATACTGCAGCCTGACAGAGGGTCTCTGTCAGACTGCAAACTGAGAACTCTGAGTCAGTTACAAACGCTTCAAAATAGTCCCTTTTTTTAAAATGCCATGAAAACAGAGCGTCTATGTCTGCTTCACAAGGGAAAACAAAAAAAAACTTCCTACCGTCCGAAATCATCGCAATCAAAGGCATCTTGTGCTGCCACTTGCATTTGCCTCCACTTGTGCTTGGTCTTTGAAAATATATTTGGAGGAGGATTCCAATGCTTTGAGAGGGCATCACTTCATATACAGTACATTACATCACTACCTCCCAGCCTAGCTGTCTAATATAAGTTCATCTTCAAAATCATTCAAGTTTATGGCTATAGAGGAAAGCATTTAAACAACAAGATTAAAGAATCGACATGAAATTAAGATGAAAGACCGGTGTGCCAAAAATGTTATTTTCCTTTCTGCAATGTCGCTAAGCTGATACATCTTTTACAGAGAGACCCAAGTACCTGTGCGTAAGGTTGGTGTTGTTTGTACAGGTTACGGGATTTGAAAGTTTTCAAACAGGAAAGTCTGGTTGCTCAATCCAACCGATGAGGTAATGATTATTTAAATTGAGTGTTAAAAACATCTAACTGGGACAAAATGGGTCTGTTCCATTTCCTTTTCTGCATAAAAGTCATAAATTTTTTAGTATTCAAAAGCAAAAAGGTTTGCAGTAGAAATATCCCACAAGGTGATGATATGTCAGTCTACATGCAGATTATTAGTCAGTAAATATGCCAGATGCAATGTCTGTTTTCTTCTTTCTGCTCCAGATTTATGACGGCTCCATGCAGCAGAAATGTATTCATAAAGCAATGTGTGTGGAAAAATGTTTTTTTTTTAATAGAACTTTTGGAGTTCCAATACACAGTCAGTATCCAAGCAGTCAATATGACTGCTCGCCTGTCAACCCCCACATGCCACAACACAGCTCCTATTCTACGAGCCTTAGTTAATCTGTTCTATGGACTAAAAGCATCTTTGTGTGATCACTGGCCCTTTATCCATTCTCCCCTTCCAAAAACAGGATCTGTCCACAACCTCCAGACACCACCACAACTACCTGCTCAACCTTGTATGAGAGAGAGAGGGTTTAAAGGCTTAAAAGTTATTCCATCTCAGTTGTCTGCAGAGTATGCTAGAAAAGAAAGAAAAAAGGGCAGAGAATTCTTTTCATTTTATTTAGGCACAAGCATTGCAGATTGAGAGAGAGAGAGAGAGTGAGCGAGAGGAAAAAAAGTGGCAGATTGTCCAATAAGTTGATATTTAATTGATGAAAAAGTTATTTGGGGATGATACATTTATTCTAGCTTGTAGTCATTTTAAATCCTTGCTGTACTAATGTTCAACGAAGTACAGAAGTAGCTGTTCAAGATTATGCATCTCTTTTGTTCTTTGTATACTTAAAATGTCACAGTAACCTCTTGGCCCTGGTGACTGGGTCTAGAGTTCTTTTTGATCTGACAAAAAAAAAAGTGTATACACATCGAAAATGGCAGTTGGCAACAAAGCATCTTATTTCATATATCTGTCAAAACCCTAGCTGCTAAGACCTAGCCACATATAGACTTACTGAGCTGGAGAAATGGAAGGGTTGAAGAGAGGGAGGGGAAGAAAATCTTGAAATTGTATTTTATTTAAAACAGGTCGCCCTTGGATTATATTGCTCATGGACGAAAACAAAGCAAAGCATTCTATTCACGTAATCTTCTGTTTGTTTGAAAGAGTGTTGTGTGGAGAATAAAAGATTAAAATGGGAGTGGGTTAAAGGAGGAGACAAGGGTGTTTTCCCCAGTCATTTCTCAGCATCAATTTGAGTCATGACACTTTTCTTTAAAATACGCACAGGGCTAATTGCCATACAGCTAGCCATACACCTGAAACTAGGTGGAAACAGGAAAATAACCAACTAACATAGTTAGAGAATACTGGGCAGCCCAGAGGCTGTAAGGCCTCAAGTCATACTCTTGCTACCACCAGGATGAAGTTTAATATTTACCTGAGAAGGCCTCTCCTTCCTGCAGACTACAAGTCATTGACCAGCATGGGCACACCCATTTTAGTCAGTAGTTAAAATGCCAATGGGGTGTCAATGGCCTTGACTTACTAAGTAGACTCCAACCTGAGTCAGACAGGTGCCATAGACACCTGAAGATCAATGCCCAGTTAAGATGGATATTGGTAGGAACCAAATGAGAATGGGTGGCAGGCATTTCAGTTTTAACCCATTGCACTCAATTGGTTAAAATCACTCCCCCTACAAGTTATACAAAAGGATATGTCCAAGTTTTAACTTATGCATATTTCTGGTACTTATTTGTATTGTGTCACAAATTTTTAAATGTGGTCAACAAGTAGAGTTACTTATGCTTATACAGGACATATGCCTGGAGAGATCGCTTCTCACTCCCAACCACACACATAATGCAAACAGACAGGACAGATGTGATGGTAAACCATTATTTAACCCTGTGCCTAAACCAGGCAAGGGAAAAAGTAAAGAAAAAGCCCTTCAGTGTGTTGCTTGCCTGTTTATATTCATATGGCAATAATGATTTGTAAACATAACCTGCTCTGCATGGACTGGAATTCCTGTCACATTTCACCAGTATTTCTAGTCCTGTATTCAGATCCACATTTTCCAAATGTGCAATCAGGGCACAGAACCTTGCCAGGAAATTATGGACATGCTCCCATGATTTTCCTTCCACTTCAAAATATTTTTAAAAACCCATAGAGTGTGCACCTGTGATGATTTCCTGAAATGCACAGCCAGCAAGCAAAGGTCACCACATGGAGCTCAGAATCAGAACATCAACCCCACTGATCACACTGGTAACACCTTCCAGCTTTAATTTTGGGTGGACTGTTGAATTCTGTTCAATACAATGCAAACTTTTGCCATTGAAGAGTACAGCATCTCACTACAAATGCAGTTCTGAAACAGGCCACCATTAAGCATATGAAAAGAAAGTTCTCTCTTCTATTTTCTATTTCTGTGGAAGCTCCTGGCTTCCAGTAAAATTAAAAGGAATAGAAGAATTCACCAGATTGGGAAGCACCAAATGTTGCTTAAAATAATTGGACTTAATCATCATTCTGTTCTGAACTCTCTCTTTCACACAGCAGGAATTCTAACATACACAACTTCACTGAGTTCATACATCTATTTTATCAAATCATACACAAAAGTTTAGAATCTGCTCATACTTAAAACTACACAACAATTGCATCTGGGAATTAATCTTTGTAACAGATGTGCTTTATATATGTTAAGAAATTAATTTTTAATCATATGTGATTTATGTGGATAGGTCACATGGAATTTCATGCAACATTTTCAGACATAGCATCTTACAGAGAGAGATTATGAAGCAATTTCTAGATATCTCTTGCAATGATTATAACTCCTCTTTGATGCGAAGGAAGATTAGATCTTATTTAATGTGACAGTTTAAAAACATCACACAAGATGCCATCATGCAAAAAATGTGTGACTGATTGGATGTATACTTCGTCCATAAAAAATTGACTGGTACTACCTATAACAAAGGGGTGTTTATTTCAGTAATCAGTAACTGTGTGTTGTCAGTCACAAAATAATTCATAAACATTTTCAACACATTTCAAACATTGAGAGATGCTAGAACAATGTTTGCTTTTCTTTAATGGAATCAAATAAATTATATCCAAAAATGCTTTAACACAAATGAAATAAATACAATAGCAATTAACTACAGTAAAACTACTGCAGTTTTAAACACCTTGAAAGGTTTCAGATTGAAAAATTGGCCTAAAGGTACAACTACTAACAAAAATGATTATCACCCCAAGGAATATGGTACAGAGGCTACACAAAAAGTACAGCTACCCATGTCACCACAATCCTTATTTACCCTGGTTCTTAGCCCAACATCAAATCCTGGGGATGCAGTCATTTAAATTATTCAGTTCATACTTGTGGTACTTGCAAGAATACTTCAATTGTGCCCATCCCAATCTTTTGAAAGGTGGAGCCATCCACAGCCACCCCTAGCTACCTCGTACCTCAAAAGGCTCAAAGAAAATTTTTTTTAAAAACTTACTTTTCTGTTTAAGGGGGTGCCACTTCAGATTCTAATTCATATTTTGGTGCCAAACTTCTTCTAGCATTCTCAGAGTTAAGGAATGTAATTGCTATAAAAATGCTGTTGTCCAAATGTTTCTGTGCTGACACAGGTTTAAGGTATTGTGCAGGTGCTCTGTACCTCAAATGTCTGGGATTAAATATTCTTTTAACAAGCAGCTCTTATGTAATACACCATTCCCTCGGACTTCCTGTCAGAGATCTGGAGACCTTTCAATATTTCTTTCCAAGTCATGCTTAGGATCAGCCAAGTCTAGCTGAAGGCAGCACTGTTTCAATGAATTAACATTTAAAACATCATTCATTTAACCTCAATCTAAACACAAATATTATGGGAAAAGAGGTATCTAATAGTCCAATGGGAGACTTTGCCAACATTGGTGTGGGAGCAGTAATGCAATGCCTGCTAAAACAAAACTACAATCTGAATTCTTCACGAAATGAAAAGATTATCATTGCCTGTATTAATTTGCCGAAAAAGACTAATGACTTTGAGACAGAACTGGAAAAACAGGCTTATACTGTAGTAGTGACATTTGGAAACGTTTATTTACCCTGAATGTGTCAAAACACAACCACCATTGTTGTGAACTTTCAAGATGATTAATCACAACTCTTCTTTCAAACAAGTATAGACTATTTGGCCCTTCACAAGTATATTACAAATAAGAGTCCTCGATCATCATTTGATTCAAAAGTTGCACTTTCAAGTAATAGGGAACCTGGTGAACTGCAATGTTGCCTAAAGCAAATGAATACTTTCAAATAATTATAACACTAGTTCCAGACACAATTTAACAATCATGATTACAGCCAAGGTCAACAGAGCCTGGATGCACAAATTAGTTCAAGGAAGCTACTTGATACTTGCATCTTATGTCCAACTCCCCCAACAGAAGGGCCACCCATGTCATGAATATATTGTTAAATTCTCTCTAGCTGGGGAAGTTCCACAATGTGCTGATGTTGTAATTTTGGAACACTATGTACACTTCAGCACAGACCGGAGTATGGCAGCAAAATAAATGTGTTTGGGAAAACAGTGTGACCATATTCGCTAAATTTCTAAAAGCGGGCTTTCTCCATTACCCAGAGTAAGGAATAACAACACAAACCAAGTTTTCAATAGTTTCTCAACAAGTACTTGTTTAACAATACTGCTCCTCTGGCAGTATGAGAAACTACCTTTGACTTTTGGCTGTATGCCATTGCATCACATCTTTAGTTATCTGCTGCTGCCAGTGTTGACGCTTGCTCTGGCACAACATATTATTTTGTCATAAAGAAGACAGGCTTTCAATCACTCAGATTGGTTTGGACCATTTGCAAGTTCAGAGGTGTAATATGTTCCATGACATTTGCTTTGTGTCTAAGCAGCAGTTAACAGATGTGTGTGTTTTTTTTAGTATTTAAGTTAAAACAAACACCTTCTTATGTCTGTCACAAAAAGAATTTGCTGGGGAAAATCGTCAATTACATGAATGCTTTCGCTTCTGTATGAAGACAAAATCATTCAGCCCATTAAAGTGCTGAGTAAATGATGTCAGTGGTCCAGGAGGTGGTGATCATTTTTGGTTGCACTTGGTTAGCACTTACAAGTGCAGACATCTGCTAAATGTATAATTCATATAGAATAGCTAATATTAAAAATTGTAGCTACACTAGGAGTGATTGGGTTTTCAAACCAAGTTCAGAAGACAATTCATTGATGAGAGTAGGAGAGCTGTATTTTGGAAAAAGTACTTTTTTTCCATGACAGAAAACTGTTTCCATCAATTCCACAATGCAAGACATCAGGTTGTCAGTCACATTATAGGTTACAGTGACATAAACATTTAAAATTAAACTCACATCAACTGACGGTTATCTATACTTCTCCAGTTTAGTCACATCATACATTTCATATTACATGCGCACACAAAATATATACAAATTTGAAGGTAGCAACACAACAGTGAAGAAAAGAAACAATGTGCATCTGACGTAGATGAGTGACCTATAGCCAAAGGAAATTTCACTAACTATAGTTTAGGGAGGCCCAGTACTGGTGTGGGATTGAATCTACAATACCTACCTGGTGTCATGATAATCTGTTTCCAAGGTGTGAAGCCTTTCAGATTTTATGTTAGATTACCAGAAACTGAAGAGAATAACCATCTTAGATCTCATTTGTGATCCTGTAAAAACAGGTGTTTGGTCATGGGACATCAATCCCTTCCCCCAGCTCCAGGAAAGAAAAGGAAAAGGAAACCAAAACAAAATCTCAGTTGTCTGCTGACACATAACTATGTTACCCCAGACATGACGTTTGTGCTGCGAGGGACATGAGAAGTCAAATAGGGAAACGCAATAAGGTCCATTTCATTTGAGGTGGGGGAATATTACATGACAGTATAGACAGATCAGCACACACTCTCGACTCTGATCTCCAGCATCTGCAGTCCTCACTTTCTCCTAACAGATCGAGGCCCACAAACTCACACTTCAGGATTGGTTAGGTCTCAAATGTACCAATCTATAGTATTGCAGACTAAAACACCCAACAATGCACTGTACATTCATAATGACACAATCAATACGCTGTCTACTGTAACACAATCTCAAAGCATTGTAAAGGAAAGGGTTGAGAGGTTTACTCCCACATTCTGACAGGGGGATTTCTTCAGCACTTCAGTCAGTCAGAGGGGAAAATCTATATCTCCAATGCCTATTCATGGTCCATTCTTGTATCTTGTGAATTCTAACAAAGCTGAACTGGCGAGATCACCAGATGGCATTCCCTTTTAAATCCCGAGTTTGAAAAATGCTTAATCAGATGGTAACCGACTGGAGTGTATAATGAAGCAATGGTGGTGAGACAGAACGGTCAGTCCAAAGCCTCTGGCATCCGCAGTCGAACGGCGAAGTCTGAAGTTGGGAAGCGGGGGACACTGCTCCCATTCGCTGACTCCTGCCCATCCTATAAAAGCTGAACTGTACAGTGCGCTGACAGGTGCATGTGCAAACCTCAGTGCATGGGTGGGAGGTTGCCAACAATGGAAATGACTGCTATCTGACTCTGGCCATTCAGACCAGGTCCCTACCCCCACCCAAGGGTAAATGTGTTTGTGGTGGGCGGGGACAGGAGACAAGGTGAAAACAGCTCGATTGGTCCCAGAACCGCTAGAGGATAATACAGCTTGCAGATATCGTTTGAAATAAATCCTCATTCGCCCTGATGCTTTACTGAGCAAGCTGTCCAGGAACAACGACGAGATTTCACTGAGTGACGCCAGTTTATGCCAAAACGATTAATCGTTCTTTTGAAAACAAAATGTTTCCAAAAATCCATTCTTATTCGTGAGAAGCGCTGACCTTCACGTCCCTGAGAACACCGAATGAATTTTAGTTGGAGGATATTCGAGTCTGAAAGCAAGTTTTGTCATTTTTACTTTTAAAAGGGTACGCGGCATTGACAATGATTCCGTTTTCAAGGCCAAGACACAGAGGCTTTTTTTTGTTTTCCTTTAAACATTTTTTTAAATCGTTTGGAAATGAAAAGATGGATGAAAAGCTGACTCTCAGATCCGAAATCAGCATTTTTGACCCACAAGAATCCTGTCTAAGTCTACCTGAGCCACGTGTACATCGTAAGCCGGGAGGAAGCTGGTTAATTATGCTTTATGTCATAGCAAGCAGCGAGGAAATAGTTAAAGGCAGGAACCCGCTAAAACCCAGTTTGAACAAACTCAGTGAAACACAGTACAATGTAACATATTGTATGTGCGTGGAGCCATATACTGTCACAATAACCCACTGTAGCACTCACTCTTTCAATTAAGCTTCATCAAAGGGCCTTTGTAATCCATTAATCTTGAAAGGCACCAGATAAGGGGTTATTTTAATAAGATATTGCCCACGTAAGTGATCAGCTTCAACAGCTTCGTTGTTTGAAAACAAAAGAATCAGTCATCGATTTCAATACCTGCTGAATTACCAATACTGTACATTTTTTTGTACTGAAACACACTTACCTTTTAAACAACGCCAAAGCAAAACGTAGTAACAATCCACATTATCCTACTGAGAATTAAATCCACATCGCCTCCTCTAATACATCCCAGGGTCTTCAATACATCATCTGGATATAATATCCTCGGAGTTCCATCTATCCCACTCAATGGCGACGTTAATCCATATGGCAAGGGCATTCCAAAAGCGTGCAACATATTCCAGATTTTTTTTGGGGGGGGGGGGGGGGGGAAGGGGAAAAGAGGGTAATAATTTCCTAACAGCCATCCGCATAATTCCAGATAGAAACCACACTGCACATCTCCACGCTTGATGATCCTGACCATGATATTTCCATGTTCCTGATACAAGAATACACCCCAAAACACCTCCAAATGAAAACGGTCCAACTCCCAACAATCCGAGGAAAGTCCCGCAATAATTTTCCATCAGCAGAGCCAATAGTCCCATGAGAGCTGCAAGTGCTTTGAATCAGTGATTCCCATCATCTTAACTCAATATTGCATCAGTGTTCCCAACCGTGCAGGGGAGCATCCAAGTGTGTGTGTGCCCGGGGGGGGGGGGGGGCGGGCAGCGAAGAAAGAAAAGAAAGAGGTCAAAATAATCCATCATCTTGAAAAGAAATCCACATATCCAGCCATCTGGTGGATTCCAATAATCCTACGAATGTTGTCACATCTGGGATGGTGGTAAATGCATACACAAAGGTCCAAAGATTCTGGGTAAAAATCGTTCTAGATGTTCAGTCAGGAGCAGTCGGCAGCTGTTGCTATTGTCCCTGGCTGTCTTCCTTCCAGCTCCAGTGAGTAGTGTTCTCTTGGATGGAGCTGCATCCCCAGGTTTCTGTATGTAATTTGCAGAGAGCGAAGCTCCCTCTCCGCCTGGCTGCCTGGCTGCAGCGACTGACTGTGACGGTGAACCCTACACTGACTATAAAGCCAGGCGCTCAACCGAACCTGCTGCACCAGCGGCCACTGAACGCAAGCCTTCTCCATCTTCCCCCCGCCCCCAAACGCGACCTATTGACCAATCCGAGACAAATGGGAGGCGGGGCTTCGGCGGACATAGCTGCGCCCGCCGGGAATTGTAGTTCAAACCGTTCAGCCAGCCGGCGCTGAGGAACGGCGCAAGGAACTACAAAGACCGGCCGGCAGCGCGCGCGCAAGCGCATGGACACCTGACAAATACCCAGCCCCTTTCTCTAAGGCTAGTTCAAGGTGGGTTTACTCAGCCTCTGAGGTAACCTATTTCGGGGACCTATTATTCGTGTCCCTGTCTCCGAGCTGAAAAGACCCGGGCTCAAGTTCCAGCCTCCTCCAGTGTGAAATGAATAGGTCAATTCAAAAGTATCTGGGATGTATCCCAGTCTCCTGGTTGCAATCTCTTTCACACTGTGACCATTTGTACGTTTACACAGGAAAATTCCTCAGATCAGTATGACGAGTTTTGAGAAGATTTGTAGCTCAGATGACCTTGAAGATGCTATATATCTTTTATTTTGAATTGACAATGCAACATATGATCTGCAATTCTCCACACACTAAATAAAGCTAAATTGCACAAGTTCTGATTGACTGACACCCTCATGAATTGATAAAAACAAGCATTTGTGCGTTGACACCACAACCTTGACAATGCTCAGTGCTTCCTCGTGCTATCATGATTTACAGTTATTGATTCCGACAAGTTTAAAACAAGCCTTTTTAAAAGAAAATGTAAGATTCTAAACATTGCATATTTCAAGATGGTCCAATCATATAGTCTGTACTATGGGAAATGAGGCCATTCGGCCGACTGAATCGGTCCCGACTCTCTGAAGAGCATCCCACAACATCCCCCACATGTACCAAGAATAATCCACCGAACCTGCACATCTTTGGACTGCGGGAGGAAACCCGAGCACCTGGCAGAACCCAAGGCTACAATCGAATCCAAAATCCGTTCAGGTTAAATGGATACTCATGACAAATAACATTTTGTGATTAAAAAAAAGTTATTTACTTGAGTGGACTTACAGTGCAGTGCAATAATACGTGAGGCTACAGCACTGAATGTAAAACCCCACAAAATCAAGTGTGCGTAATAACGTGTTCATAAATACAGAGCTAAGTTAAAATTTCTCTATTTCAACTTAGCATTAAAATGATAACTGATAACAGCGTGTAAAATAAATAACTAAATGTAGACCCAGCCGCACAGCCAAAAAAATCAATCTTTTTCGGTCAAGAGAAATTAATATGGGATTCTGGTAACAAAACACAAGTCTTTCATTTAAAAAAAACTCCTTTTAACCCAGCAATAAAACATTGGCTCATTTTCAGTCTATGAAGACTAGAAGTATTTATCCCCTGCTGAACCGCTTTAGATACATTTAAAGGTCCGGCTTCAAAACTATGCATTTAAAAAAATAGAATAAAATCACTTTCTTACAATGCTGGGCTGTAAAATGAAAGGCCCAGTGCTCCCTGTTACATGTGAACATTAAATATTATTGTTTGGCAAGTAGGCTTTTATCGTGTTGCCCTAGGCAGTGCCTTAATAGTTTGAATAACACATGCACTAATCAGTATCATTCCTGTGGATCACCTCAGAATGAATGAACTTTTGTTCAGCTACCTTACGTTCAATTCCTACTTGGCCCGGGGCTTCCATTTCTTTTCGGTATCTTTAAAGTGTTTAGCACGCAAAAATATCATCTCAGAAAACATGGGAAGGATTCATGGATCCGAGCAGCTCACTGAGCCGCATTAAAGCTACCTCTCGAGCTAAAACAAAGGTAACATATCGGAACGAAGTTACCAGAAGAATGCATGTACAATCATTGTGAAATAAAAGTTGCCAAATTATGGCACGATTGGCCAGACAGTCTCCAGTGGCGGAGCTGCAATCATTTACATTATTCAAGGGTTGGAGCTAATTTGGCTACAGTAATAGGGTAAGAGTGTCTTGGAATTTGATTGAAGTTTCAGGGTTCTCCGAATTTATGTAAGGAAGGTTAGCTGGTCTGGCTCGTGATGAAAGAAAATTGGAAAAATCCGAGAATGTTAAACTCCAGTCCTGATGTTGCGAATGACATTGGCTGGTTGCCATACCGTCTAGTACCTGAGCTGCACGCGATGCTGTCAAATACCTGGATTCGATCACTTTATTGTCTGGTTACTTAAAAGTTTGTACACACAAGCTTGCGTGACTAGAGCTGGCTGCAAACACAAAGCAATTGTGTTCAGAGTTTCTCGCGTGCATTGGAAACCAAACCCTCCTCGAATTCTTCCAACCCCACTACTTCATAACACTTTCCCAGAAAACAGATTTGTATTTAGTAATTGCCATAATCCCGACTCTGAAAAAAAACAAATTTCAAAACGTTTTACCAGTTAGCTTCAAATACAATCTCATCAGTCAATATTCAAGGGATTGGAACACCTCCGAAAAGCAGATTTTGAATATCTACACAGTTAAACCAGGAAAGTTCTGCATTGGAAAGAAACGGTAAACAGGTCTTGGAATTACCTGAGTTATATGTTAGTCCTTTAAACGCAAGTATTAAAATGTAGGTAAACAGTTCTATGGGTCACCATTATGCAAATAGACAATTTTGATTTCCATGATGCCTTATTTGGTGTCTCCACAACGCTTCATTCAGACTCTGGCGAACAAGTGTGCCCTTATGCTGCATAAAATACCCACAGAGATCAGAATGAAAGGCTGTTATAGTTACTCATTAACTGGGTCTGTGCCAGAGATCGCCAAGGGCAGCAGGAAGAAAAACTTTATTGCTTGCAAAAAAAGAAAAACTTTTGAGGTCAGCTGGTGTTTTTCCGAGACAGGTACATTCATAATTAGATTTTTACTTAATGTTGAACATCTGGATCGTTTGTCGATGAAATGCAACAAGAATGAACCAGTGATGAAAAATGTCCGAGTCTGCTTTGAGGGAATGGGGTTTCCCACTTTTAAAAGTAGCAGAGGTCACAGGTTTGGGATGTTTTGCAGAACTAATCTCTGCAACTTGCTATAATTTATGTACAGACCCCAGTTGTACTGTTCTGGTACTGCTGGAAGTATGTTTTCAGCAGGTGGACAGGGTCCCGAGTAAACACATTGCTAATGACCAGATGGTGTCGAGCTTCTTAGTTGTTTTTTGCACCTGTTGTTCCCATCCAGACAAGTTGATAGTATTCCGTCATCCACATAATGTGGCTTGCAGGTGATAAAGGTTCAGGAGTGTCAGGAGATGAGCTAAGCCAATATCTTCTGGGAGTTATGGCGTGTAAGGGGCTATTCCAGGTAAGTTTCAAGTCAATAGTGACCCCCTGTATGTTGCTGATGAGGGAACTGGCAATGATGAAATGACTGAATATTAAGGAAAGGTGGTTGAACTCTCTTGTTGGTGCTTCAGTGTTAAATATGGACGCTGTTCAGATCCTGCTGCATGACGACACCTAATGCTGCAATGTCTGAGGAAGTGTGAATGGAACTGAAAACTGGGCAATCATCAGCAAGGTGTCCTCACTCTTGATCGTGAGAATGTCATTGCTAATGCAGTTGAAGATGGTTGGGTTGAGGGCAGTTCTGTCATGAGGAATATCTGGACCAATGTCTTGGGTTAATTGGTCTCTAAGGAATACAACCATCTTATTTTTGCCAGACTCCAGCTGGAGAGGGTATCTACCTGTCCCCCAGTGATTTAGGATTTCTTTGGGTCTCTTTCATGTGAGCTTCATTCAAACACTCCCTTTATGTCAAGGGTAGTCATTGCCTCCATATGTCTGAAAGTTTAAACATATAATGTGCAGTTGACTAAAGGAGTAATGAGTTAAATGGGCCAGCTGGAATGCAATCTGATAATTTTCCTGGTGGTGAAATAGTAATAAAGTTATTTACACTTGGTGTTTTCACTGTGTTTACACATACACAAGATGGATGCTGGAAATATAAGCACTACCACAATATAACCGTCATGCTGGGGAAAAGGGCAAAAAATTCAATCTGATGAACAGGGAGCAGGTTACTTGTGAATAATACTGTTTACCACTGATTCCCATGACTGTAGTGATAATTTAGGAGGAAGTTAATTGAATGGTAAATGAATAGGTTGGATTTGTAATACAGATTGTGGACAATGTATGCCTGTGCAAATTTCCACATTGCTTGGTAGATACTAATGTATTGCCATGCTTGAACAATTTGCAAGCATGGCTAATTGCAGAGCACAGGGTCTAAAACTGTACAAATCAGGATATTGTCAAGGCCCCATAGCCTTTACTTGTTGTGGAGCACTTAGCTGTTAATGGACCTGATGTGGAATGAATCATCTAATTAACATTTTCAGCTGAAAGTAGTTAAAAGTGCTTCAGCCGTGCATTTTGTTCATGCATGCTGAGCTCTGAAATTATTACAGCTGTTGATATTCAACTACACTCCTTCTCCCATTAGTTGCTTAATCAAAAACTTACATTTATATAGCACTGTAAATACAGTAATAATTCTGAGGATTTCAATCAAACAGAAATCAACGCAGATCCAAAAGGGATTTGAGGAGATGTAACCAAAAACTTAGAAATTGGTAGGTTTTAAGGAACAGGAGTAGTTTGCCCAGGCACCGAGGGAAGTGGAGAATTGATTATAATGCCAGAAGTGAAGGGATGCTGAGCTCTGAGATTTGGGGAGGAGGAGAGGATGTGTGTGTGTGTGTGTGTGTGTGTGTGTGTGTGAGAGAGAGAGAGAAAGAAATATGAAGGAAGGGGTAAAGCCTTATAGGGATTTGAACATGAGGATGGGTATTTTAATACTTCAGGCTTGGTGGACAAACCCTTATGGAGGTCAGCAAACAGACAGGTGGAGGGGATGGGATGTAACAAAAACATGGATGAGACCTGTCAACAGTAAGGGTAGGAGAGGGAGATATTTACCCAGGTGAAAATCAAGTGTCAGCCATGTCTCCGTTGATGTGTTAAAGTAAGAGCTAGATTGTCCTCTCAGGAGGTGATTTCATGGTAATAATTGAAAAAAGAGCAGCGGAGTTATCTCTAGTATCCAGGTCAATATTTATCCCTTGACCAACTTTACAACAAATTAAATCATCCTTTGTTTCTTTTGAGATGATGGTGAATTGTCACTTTGAACCGCTGCAGTCCCTGTGCTGTAGCTTGATCCACAAGGTAGTGAATTCTATTATTTTCACCCAGTGAGAGTGAAAGAATGGCTGCTCGTTGGATGCTGCCTGAACTGCTGTGCTCTTCCAGCACCACTAATCCAATATATTTTCAATAGTGAGTGGCTTGGAGAGGAACTTGCAGGTGGTGGTGTTCCCGGGTATCTTCTGCCCTTGCCCTAGATAAAAGTAGTTGTGGATTTGCAAGGTGCTGTCTAAAGATCCTGTGTGAATTTCTGCATTGTATCTTGTCTGTAGAAACGCTGCCGTGACTGAGTGATTGTCAGTAGTGGAGGGAGTGGATGCTTGTGAATGTGATACCAACCAAGCAGATTGCTTTGTTCTGGATGGTGTCAAGCTTCCTGAATGTTTCTGGAGCTACACCCATCCAGGCAAGTGGGGAGTATTCCATTACACTCCTGACTTTGTTTTGTAGATACTGGACAGACTCATCTGCAGTCATTGTTTTTACCTACTCACCATAGTATTCCTAGCCTCTAATCTGCTCGTGGAGCCATTGGTTTATGTAGCAAGTTCAGTGTTTTTTTAAGATGAGATTCCCTACTGTGTAGAAACAGGCCCTTTGGGCCAACAAGTCCACACCGACCCTCTGAAGAGCAACCCACCCAGACCCATCTCCGTCTGATTAATGCCCCTAACACTATGGACAATTTAGCATGGCCAATCTACCTAGCCAATGCATATCTTTGGATTGTGGGAGGAAACCGGAGCACTCAGAGGAAACCCATGCAGACAGAGGGAAAATGTACAAACTTCACACAGTTGCCCAAGGCTGGAATCTAACCTGGATCCCTGGCATCGTGAGGCTGCAGTACTAACCAGTGTGTGACTATGCCACCCTTGAGTTTCTGACCAATAGTAACCCTAGAGTGTTGATGGGGGATTCAATGATGGTAACACCATTGAACGTCAAGGGGCGATTCTTAGATTGTCTCTTATTAGATATGGTCATTGCCTGGCATTTGTGTGGTGCAAATGTTATTTGACACTTCTTTTCAGAGTTGAAAAGCATGATGCTGGTTCAGTGCAGCAGGTCAGGAAGCATCCGAGGAGCAGGAGAGTCAACATTTTGGGCATAAACCCTTTTCACATTTCTGACTTTTTGACTCTGACTCTTTAGTATCTGCAGACCTCACTTTCTCCTTGACACTTGTCAGCACAAGCTTGGATATTGTCCAGATACTGTTGTATTTGACCATGGACTCTTTCAGTATCTGAGGAGTCATGAGAGGTGCTAAACATATGTAATCAATTAATATTCCCACTTCTGAAATTGTAATGGAATGAACATTATTGAAAGAGCTGAAGATGGTTGGGCCTTGGACACTATCGAAGGAAGACCTGCAGCGATGTCCTGGGAGCTGACTATCTTCCGATGTGCCATGTATGACTCCAACATTTACCCCTTACCTAACACTACGGACAATTTAGCATGGCCAATTCCCCTGACCTGCATATCTTTGGACTGTGGGAGGAAACCGGAGCACCCGGAGGAAACCCACGCAGACACGGGGAGAATGTGCAAACTCTACACAGACAGTCACCTGAGGTGGGAATTGAACCTGGGTCTCTGGCGCTGTGAGGCAGCAGTGCTAACCACTGTGCCACCATGCCACCCACAGTTTCAGTTTTCCTCTGGCTCCTTGATGCCACACTCCGTTGAATGCAGTCTTGATGTCACAAACTGTTACTCTCGCCTTCGCTCTGGAATTCAGCTCTTTTGTCCATGTTTGAACCGACGATGTAATGAGATCAAGAGCTGAATGGCCCTGGCGGAATGCAAACTGCGCATCACTGAGCTAGTTGTTGCTGAGCAGGTGATGCTTAATAACACTGATGATAGCACCTTCCATCAATTTACTGATGATCGGAAGTAGACTGATGGATGGTAATTGGCCAGGTTTGAGTTGTCTTGTTTTTTGTGCACAGGACGGACTTGGGTAATTTTATACATTGTCGGGTAAATGCCAGTGTTGGAAATTTGGCAAAGGGAGTGGCAAGTTCTGGAGCACGAGTCTTCAGTGCTATTGCCAGTGCATCCAACCATTTCTAGATATCACATGGAGTAAATCAAGCTGGCTGAAGACTGGTATCTGTGATGCTGGGGATGACTGGATGAGGCCAAGATGAATGTTTTGGCAGTTCTGGCTGAAGATTGCTAGGCTCTTCCATCATAGAGATGAGTATATTTATGGAGTTTTCTCCTCCAATGAGTTGTTTAATTCATCACCATTCATTACTAGATGTGGTAGGACTGCAGAACTTTGATCTGATCCATTGGTTGTGGGATCACTTAACTCTGTCTATCACTTGCTGCTCAAACTGTTTGGCACGTAGTCCTGTTTAGTAGCTTCACCAGGTTGACAACTCATTTTTACTGATGCTTGGTGATGAATCTGGTGTGCCCCCTGCACTCTCCATTGAACCAGTGTTGATCTCCTGGCTTAATGGTAATGGATGAGCAGGGGATATGCTGGGCCATGAGGTTGCAGATTGTGCTGGAGTACAATTCTGCTGCTATTGATGGTCCACAGCACATAATGGACGTTTAGTCTTGGGTTGCTAGATCTGTCGAAGTCTGTCCCATTTAACACAGTGATAGCGTCACACAGCATGAAGGCTATTCTCAATGTGTGGTGGGATTTCATCTCCATAAGAACTGTGCAGTGGTCACAGACCGTTTCTAGTCAGTGAGCAGTGAAGAATAGAGAAATATAAAATAATGTTGGACAGCAGATAGGAAACATTTCTTCACAAGTTCTGAGCCTGCAATGTTCATGTGCAGTTTTAGCAGTGGCACAAAATAAATGTTGAGTTTCACAACATCTTTCCCATAGGAAGGAGACTAAAATTGCATGCAATATTCCAACAGTGGCCTAACCAATGTCCTGTCATGTTGCAGCTATACAGGACATTGGTTAGGCCACTGTTGGAATATTGCATGCAATTCTGGTCTCCTTCCTATCGTAAAGATGTTGTGAAACTTGAAAGGGTTCAGAAAAGATTTACAAGGATGTTGCCAGGGTTGGAGGATCTGAGCTACAGGGAGAGGCTGAACAAGCTGGGGCTGTTTTCCCTGGAGCGTCGGAGGCTGAGGGGTGACCTTATAGAGGTTTACAAAATTTGAGGGGCATGGATAGGATAAATAGACAAAGTCATTTCCCTGGGGTCGGAGAGTCCAGAACTAGACAGCATAGGTTTAGGGTGAGAGGGGAAAGATCTAAGAGAGACCTAAGGGGCAACATTTTCATGCAGAGAGTAGTACGTGTATGGAATGAGCTGCCAGAGGATGTGGTGGAGGCTGGTACAATTGCAACATTTAAGAGGCATTTGGATGGGTATATGAATAGGAAGGGTTTGGAGGGATATGGGCCAGGTGCTGACAGGTGGGACTAGATTGGGTTGGGATATCTGGTCGGCATGGACGGGTTGGACCGAAGGGTCTGTTTCCATGCTGTACATCTCTTAAGAGTCTGCCTCTGAGATTGGACAGACTGGATGAAGAGGAGCTTAAAGCATGTGGGAATAGGATGGATAAACCTGGTTATAACTATTTGTTCTTGCAGAGAGTGAAGACTGATATGGACCAGTTGGGTCAAATGGCCCACTTCCTGTTAAAATTTCTGTGAATGCTTTCAATAAATATTAAATAACTATTTTCTTCCAAGCATTTTGCAGTGGAATATTTCAAGGTTGAGGAACCTTATGATACGTGTGTGGATTTTAAGACAAAGGCTGTAAACCCACAAAGTGGGAACTACAGTGTTTACACTTCAAAGGTAAGCATTATTTGGGAGGGAATAGTGATTGGTGATTGTGTATATTCCCACATGATGTGAACCGATAATTCATAGCCAATCAAAAGCAATATACAGATTGTTGTAGGGTAACAATGTTGTTGCTTAGCTACAAAGTACCAGCACTTGCTTTATAAATCTATCACCTCACATTAAGTTGAACAAGTTATTTGTAACAATGCTTCTTTCTGTGAGAAAAGAAACGATGATAAGAATTTTGAATCCAATTAATTTAGATTCCAGATTGTGTCACGCTAGCAGTAAAAATATTATTACAAAGTAGGTAAACAATTTTTTATTTTTTTTCAAATAATTGGACTCTCCTATAAATACTAATTACCTAACATTGGAGTGCCCTAGGACTCTGTGGGAAGCTAGGGAAGTGATTGCTGGGTGCCTTACTGAGATATTTGTATCAACGATAGTCACAGGTGAGGCACCAGAAGACTGGAGGTTGGCAAACGTGGTACCACTATTTAAGAAGGGTGGTAAGGAAAAGCCAGGGAACTATTGGCCGGTAAGTCTGACATCAGTGGTGGGAAAGTTGCTGAAGGGAATCCTCAGGGACAGGATGTACATGTATTTGGTAAGGCAAGGACCGATTAGGGATCGTCAACATGGCTTTGTGCATGGGAAATCATGTCTCACAAACTTGATTTGAGTTTTTTTTTGAAGAAATAACAAAGAGGATTGATGAGGGAAGAGCAGCGGACATGACTTATATGGACTTCAGTAAGGCATTTGACAAGGTTCCCCATGGGAGACTGGTTAGCAAGGTAGGATCTCTTGGAATACAGGGTGAACTAGCCATATGGATACAGAACTGGCTCAAAGGTGGAAGACAGAGGATGGTGGAGGGTTGCTTTTCAGACTAGACGCCTGTGACCAGTGGAGTGCCACAAGGATTGGTGCTGGGTCCGATTTTTTTTGTTATTTTACATAAATGATTTGGATGTCAGCATAGGAGGTATAGTTAGTAAGTTTGCAGATGACACCAAAATGGGAGGTGTAGTGGACAGCAAACAAAGTTACCTCAGAGTACAATAGAATTTTGATCAGATGGGCAAATGGGCTGAGGAGTGGCAGATGGAGTTTAATTTAGATAAATGTGAGGTGCTACATTTTGGAAAGGCAAATCAGAGCAGGACTTATACACTTCATGATTAGGTCCTGGGGAATGTTGCTGAGCAGAGAGATCTTGGAGTACAGGTTCATAGTACCTTGAAAGTGCAGCTGCAGGTAGATAGGATATTGAAGAAGGCATTTAGTATGCTTTCCTTTATTGGTCAGAGTAGAGTCATAGAGTCATAGAGTCATAGAGATGTACAGCATGGAAACAGACCCTTCGGTCCAACCTGTCCATGCCGACCAGATAGCCCAACCCAATCCAGTCCAGTCCCAACTGCCAGCACCTGGCCCATATTCTCCAAACCCTTTCTATTCAATTACCCATCCAAATGCCTCTTAAATGTTGGAATTGTACCAGCCTCCACCACATCCTCTGGCAGCTCATTCCAAAAACGTACATTAGTAATTTTGCAGATGACACCAAAATTGGAGGTGTCGTGGACAGCGAAGAGGGTTACCTCAGATTACAACAGGATCTTGATCAGATGGGCCAATGGGCTGAGAAGTGGCAGATGGAGTTTAATTTAGATAAATGCAAGGTGCTGCATTTTGGGAAAGCAAATCTTAGCAGGACTTAATGGTAAGGTCCTGGGGAGTGTTGCTGAACAAAGAGACCTTGGAGTGCAGGTTCATAGCTCCTTGAAAGTGGAGTCGCAGGTAGATAGGATAGTGAAGAAAGCGTTTGGTATGCTTTCCTGTATTGGTCAGAGTATTGAGTACAGGAGTTGGGAGGTCATGCTGCGGCTGTATAGGACATTGGTTAAGCCACTGTTGGAATATTGCATGCAATTCTGGTCTCCTTCCTATCGGAAAGATGTTGTGAAACTGGAAAGGGTTCAGAAAAGATTTACAAGGATATTGCCAGGATTGGAGGATTTGTGCTATAGGGAGAGGCTGAACAGGCTGGGGCTGTTTTCCCTGGAGCGTTGGAGGCTGAGGGGTGACCTTATAGAGGTTTACAAAATTGAGGGGCATGGATAGGATAAATAGACAAAGTCTTTTCCCTGGGGTTGGGGAGTCCAGAACTAGAGGGCATAGGTTTAGGGTGAGAGGGGAAAGATATAAAAGAGACCTAAGGGGCAACGTTTTCACACAGAGGGTGGTATTGAGTACAGGAGTTGGGAGTTCATGTTGCTGCTCTACAGGATGTTGATTAGGCCACTTTTGGAATATTGCATGTAATTCTGATCTCCTTCCTTTTTGAAAGGATGTTGTGAAACCTGAAACGGTTCAGTAAAGATTTACAAGGACGTTGCCAGGGTTGGAAGGTTTGAGCTATAGGGAGAGGCTGAATAGGCTGAGGCTGTTTTCCCTGGAGCATCGGAAATTGAGGGGTGACCCTTTTATAGAGGTTTATAAAATAGTGAGGGGCATGGACAGGGTAAATAGACAAGGTCTTTTCCCTGGCGTGGGGGAGTCCAGAACTAGAGGGAATAGGTTTAGGGCGAGATAGGAAATAAAAGGGAACTAAGGGGCAACTATTTCACACAGACGGTTGTACATGTATGGAATGAGCTACTACAGGAAGTAGTGGAGGCTGGTACAATTAATGCATTTTAAAAGGCATCTGGATGGGTATATGAATAGGAAGTGGGCCAAGTGCTGGAAAATGGGACTAGATTAGGTTAGGATATGTGGTCGGCACGGATGAGTTGGACCAAAGGGTATGTTTCCATGCTGTACGTCTCTGAGATAAGACAAACAATCTGCTCCTGTAATCAATGCACACCAAGGTTCTGCCTACTTTTTCTGCTTTCCTTTCTTGATGACAATTAATTATTGTTCTCAGGAAAATTCTAGGGACACTGTATATCTCTTATTCTGTTACTTCATGACACTGTATTTGTTTTTGTGATCCCACGCAGATAAATTTGAAATGATATGAAAGTTACAGTCACCACTGCCAAGTGTGTCCTCACTAGAATTGGAGAAATACTGGGTAATATTTAACATAGGAGATGGAGCTCTCAGCTGTCAGCTGGCGATCCAGTCAGAGCCCTGCATCAGCTGTTTTTGGAAAGATCTAAGTGTCCAGTAGGCATTGAGTAGCCGTGTGTGGTACTGCTGCAGATTAATGATCCACAGGGTAGTGGTGGGTGGAGGAAGGGTCATCCAGCCAAGTAAGCGGCTGGCAGTTGTGTGTTGCAGGTCGTCTTGGGGGAGTAGTGGTAAGAACCAAAAATGCACCCACCAGAAATCCAACACTTCCTCTAAGGCCCCAAGCTGAATTGATCTGAGGGTAGGACAGAGTTGTGGGTTGGGGAACCCTGCATCAGCAGCCAATGATATTTGTTCTTTTTTTTAGTTCATTCACAGGTTGGGATGTCTCTAGCTGGGTTTATTCCCCATCCTAACTGCCCAGAAATTAGTCAAGGGTCAACTATATTGCTGAGGTCTGGAGTTACAGGTAGGCCAGATGAGGTAGCGGTGGTAGATTTCCTTCCTTAATGGACATTGGTGAACCAGATGGACTTTTCGACCATTGACAATCGTCATCATTGGACCTTGGCTTCTTTTCAGAATTTTTGTTTTGATTCCACCATTTGCCATGGAATATTACTCATATCTCTGGATCAATAACCTTATGTTAATACCACTGGGCTGGCACCTCCCTTTCTGACTGCATTGAACAGTAATTTGGATAAATAGAAGAACATGTTTTGGAGTGCATATTGAAAAACCTGTGATAGAGTAAGAACATGAGAAATTGTTAGGGGAGAGAAAAAGTTATGCTATGATGGAATAGGCCCACTTTTGCTCCATGGGCTTCTTCAAGTGTTTGATTGAATTGTTGATCTTCACAACCAGCTATGTTCTCAACACCTGGAGCTGGTTTGCAATAGCCTGTTTCCAAAGGCTGCCTGCTATGGTTAGAATTTGCAAGGAGAAATCAAAGTTAAACTCTTGGTCTCCTGTAGTATTTTAATTGGCCCGATCATTGCTGCAAGTATGTATGATAACCTGTCCTGCTCCTGCCTTCATAAATGTCACCTAGCCAGGAAGAGAGATGGCAAGCTAGATGTAGGTCATCGCTACCTGTTATTGGTCGCCTGCCTCCATTTCTGCCTGCCTCAAGGTCTGTAAAGAGAAAAGTCTGCCCTGAGGTATTTACCTGATGAAAGATCTATTCCAAAATTAAAAGCTATCTTGATTTGCCATGCATTTCCAGCATTTTCTTTAAATGCAAACTGTTTTGCTTTTATAGAAAATAGTAATTGCTAATCGTAAAGCATATCCTTGCAAGTGTAAATAAATTCACTGCTTGCTAGACATTCTTCTTAATAAAAGTAGCAATTTAAATAAATGAAGATCTTTTCCGTCTGCTTATTCACTAAGCATGATCATGGTCAGTCAGCAGAGTGTTTATACTGTGGTACGCACCCAATTTGAGAACTGGATGACAACCCTATAATTTAAGAAATGAAAGCTCAATTTATTCAGTCTTCATTCTTCAAACCTGAGACATAATATAATGTGCTCCTTCTATGGTAGAGTAAAATGTAATATTACAAAATAAACAACTTGACCTTCCACTCAACAGATTTGTCCTTTTGTTAGAATGTATGAGGGCATGTGTTACCCAATCATGTGCCTTTTAGGTGATAAATACTATCTCCCAAATGAAATATGACTCTTTAAATAGAACAGCACATTGATCGTCCTAATTGTAATTATGTTGTCATGTGGTCTACTCATAGCTGGGAATGTGTAATAAGTATACAAGTCAAGAACATGATGAACTGTTCGTTGTCAGTCACAGACAGTTATACTGTGGGTTACAAAGTACTTCACAAACCTCTGGGGCACTTGCTCTGCAGTGGCCATTTCAACAAACTTAATTGGAACCACACCTAGTTGCTTCACTCAAACATACAGAATTGTTTCCTTCCTTGAGAAATAATCCTCACACACCAAATTTGAATTGTGTTCCATGCTAAATAAATTGATCTCCATCAGGACAAGAGACTGAGGGTGTAAGAATGAATTTTTAATCAGAGGACAAAATGAAGTGGAAAGTGAATCAGGCCTTCTAGACCTGATCACCTGGTTCTGCCTCGTGGATAGCACATTGGACATCAGACGTGAAAACAGTTCTAGGCTTGGCTGCGATTCCTCACCTAAAAATAATGTAGTATTCTTGCCAGTACCTAAAGAACAGTATTCCATCAAGGGTTAGTCCTGTCAGGAAACAATGAGTTTCTTTGTAAACAATCATGGAAATAGATCAAGCAGTCTGTCCAGACCTTGTTGACATTTATCCTTCATTACAAGCATGAATCACGATCTCACAGGCCTGCTGTTTACTCCAACCCTTTAATGCTCCTTTTTCTTCAATCAGCTTTCTAAGTTATTCTTAAAGGTCAACAGGGTCTCTGCTTCAATCACTAACTCCATGCATTCCTCATCCTCACAACATCGTGGAAACTATTTCTATTATTTATTCATTTAGGGAATTGCTGGCTGGGCCAAAGTCTTATTCTGTATCACTTGTCAGTGAGAAGGTAGTGGTGAGCTGCCTTCTTAAACACTGCAGTGCATCCAATGTAGGTACACCCACAGTACTGACAAGGGAGGGAGTTCCTGAATTTTGACCTTGCTATTTCTTCACAATTGCTATGTGTTTTAAAGCGAGTGGCTTGGGGGGGAACTTTCAGATGATGTTCTGATGTATCTACTGCCCCAAACTTCCTGGTAGAAGTGGTCATGGGTTTGGAAGGTGCTGTCTGAAGACACTTGGTGAATTTCTGAAGTACATCTTCTGGCTGGTAGATAATGCTGTGTGTCAGTATTGGAGAGAATATGTTTGTGGATGTGGTACCAATCAATTTGGGCTGTTTTGTCCTGGATGGTGTCAAGCTTGTTGAAGCTGAACTCATCCTGGCAAGTGTGGAGTATTCCATTGCATTTCTTACTTGGGCCTTGTAGATGTTAAGCAGGCTTTGGGAGTCAGGAGGTACAAGTTTCAGGATTATCAGCTAGACTCATAGTCCACAGTAGTCCAAGCCTCTCTCCTGCTCTTATGACCAGTATTTATATAACAAATCCAGTTGAGTTTCTGGTCAATGTTAACCCCAGGATGTTGAAAGTAGGGGATTTAATGATACCCTTGACATTCAATGGCATTAGTAATGGTTAGATTCTCTCTTGTTGAAGGTAGTCATTGCCTGGTACTTTTGTGAATGTAACTCGCCACTTACCAGTCCAAGTCTAGATGTTGTCCAAGTCTTGTTGCATTTGGACATGGACTGCTTCAGTCCTTTGGTATCTTCCTGCTGCTCTATATGCTAAATCATGAGCATTTAATCTAATATCATGTCCTCTTGATACAGATTTATCAACCTCTGGGAAACATGGTATATTTCTATCTAGTTTGTCCAATTCCTTCACCATTTTAATAAATGCACCAGGAAACAGTCTAATTTCTCTGTCTCTTTTTTTTTTGTACAAATCAATGCTTATATCATAGTTCCTATGACTTCAATATCTTTCTTTCAAAAATTCCATCTTGACTTTTAGACTCTATGAATTAGTCTTGGAGTAATACATTGCTGTATAGTGCATTCTCACCATGTCACTTTAGTTTGGGAGCTAAGGGATATGACTGGCTTGTATGGTAGAAGAATGCCATGAGGTAATATGACACAAAGGGGGGCTCTTGTCTGAAACAAGATGTAGTTTATTAAAAGGATGGCAATGAAATGCATGTTACATTCATTTAACAGACATTGTGATCAAGACTGAGGGAGACCTAGATGTTAGATCTACCTTCAAGATTTTCAAGTTGTTCTTCCACCCCAAGTCTGTATGACATTACATATTGGGTTGTGCTTAATGTACTCCTCAGGGTTAACTCTTTCAGAGTCTAATGATACGCAACAGTCAGCAGCCTGCTTTACTATCTGAATAATTTTCTTTTCCGAAGACTTTAATGGAGAAGTAGGTTAAGCATTGTATAAAATAGGCTTTCAATTGACAATTGACTATTGGCCATTTCATGCAATTGATCAGAAGAAACCTACTCCTCTGTATTGCTTGCCCTAACATCAAATAAATTGGTTGATACATTTCTGACCAGATTAAGTGGAGGTTCTGTTTTTGATGTTTTGTGAACCTAAACTTCCAATTTCAAACATTCTTTAAATGAAAGAAAACTGGGTATTGAAAGATTAATTTTTCATATTTTTAACCAAACTTCACTTTACAGCTCCTAACAGTGAATGCCATCATCACCATTTTGTTTAGCAATATCACTTGCAATCTTCTTTGGTCCTTAGAATTATTCATTATGTCTCCTATTTGACATCATCTTCCTCCAACCCCATGTTGATGTACACAGTGAAAAGAAGCTGTTTGAAAATCAGAAACTTGTTACCCATTTCTAACCACTCTGAGACACTACCTTCAATGGATGCTTTATAAGTGAGGAAACTGATCCATTGTTTGCTACCCTTTCCTTTATTTTAATGCATCCTAACATTCTCCAGTGTTCCACTGTGTAATACAATATCCATTATGCAAAACCCCACCCAACCCTTCACCATCCATCTTGTCTGTAAACTCCTCAAGGAACTCTCTACCTTCATTTCTGAAATTAATTTTGTTGAGTCTAATTATTGTATCTATATCAATTCTAATGAGCTAACTATTTAATCTTTTCAACTTAAAAGATATTACCTTTCTCCCCAACAGAAATATGAAACTAATTTTCCTGAAAGTGTCCAGGTTAGGTCTGTCTCTCCACAGCTCTCTTATTTAACATGGGTTTGCTAAACTCATGTCTTCACAATCCTTTGTAGAATGTTTACCTCTCTGAAACCTCCATAGCTTTGTTTCTGGAGCTTTCTCTTCACTGACACCTAAAGCAACTTGGGACTTCTCCACAGATCATTGCTTAGAGATAGCTTCAAGCAACACTCTGTTATTATGCCTGTTCTCCCAGCAAGAACCTGTTCCTGGTTTCTTCTCCAGCAATTACCTACCCAGCTGGCTTGCTGGTTATTTAGCTTAACTCTAATGAATGTTGGTAAATACTATTTTTTACTCGCTATTCAAAATGACTCTGACTTTTTGAAGAACAAAGTATGACCATCACAGAACTGAAAAGTAATGTCCATTTCTCTCCATCTTGGATTCCAAGTTTTCAAATAATAACACTAGCCCAGATTTTACAATGGCCAGGAAATCATCAGTCCAGCATAGAGAAGAGTTGTGCACAAGGACCCTGCAAAATCCTCATTGCAGTAGCTGCCAAAGTAATTGTCCAGGAAATTGAAGATTAGTGGGCAATTGCTTTACCTCTGGAAACTTCTGAATATCATTTAAATTGGATCTGAAACCCCCTTCCTGACCTGACCCAACTTTAGACCCCAGCACCTCATCCCATTGCCCTGCTCAGGGCCAGATACACCTTCTCCAGCTTCTGATCCACTCTCCCCTTCGTCAGTTTCCTATTCCTGAGCTCCAGATCTAAACTGCCTGTGTCCCACCCCTGCTCATCTTCAGATCCTAGCCCTCCCAGTTTCCCATTGCCTGACCTGACACTCATCTCTGTTCCCCAACCAAACCCGAATTCTCCTACTCCTGTTCAAACATTGCATCAATCACCTAATCCCCTTACCAAGTGCTCCCGATCCACCTTGCAGCTTACCGCTGGCAACTTATCATCTACCTATAGCATCCTATCCACTTGGCACCCTAGACCCTAGCTGCCTGGAACTGTAATTTCTTGGCAACCTACACATCTAATTGGAAACTCCTGTCAGAAATGCAGAGCTTTCATGTTTTGTTAACAAAATCCAACCTTCCAACTTGGCCTCTGTATGCTCCCGAACAGGGTTATCGATCCATATTGTGTCAGTCAAAAACCAAGCTCTCCAATTGTCAGTGGGAATACTTGCTATCTTGAGGCATGCTTTAAGGTCATCCCTGAAATATTTCCGCTCTCCTCCTAAAACTCAGTGCTGCCAGGAAGTTGCTTCAGAGTCTGTTGACAAACAATCAAATAATATGTCCAATGAAGTGGAGCAAATTTTAAATGATTTAGCTCTTCAATACCAGACATGCTGGTTTGGGAAGAGGATGCTAACGTTGGACCATCTTTTTTGCCACCGGACTTGCAGGAACCTTCAGGTGACTGCTGCTGGTGTTTCTCCAGTGGCTTGAGATGTTTGCTGTGGGTTGTCCACATTTCTGAAGCAAATAGGATAGGAGTGGAATGGTATGGATGGGACAAAGAACACTGTTGCCTGGTAATCAATCTTTTTCATCATACTCTGCCTACTTTGTGATGACATGATCCTCAAAGGAACCACCTCCAATCCTTAAGAAAGACTTGGGTCAAACAAGACTGGGTCCCTCCATCCCTCTTCTATTTATCATCCTCACTGCATCTTGCCTCCAGCGTATTTCCCATGTGTAAAGAACAGACAGGAACCTGTTCAATCTATGCCACCTTCATCTAAAACCATTCCAACCTCTGACATTCAGCTGCTGTATGCAGATGTCACAGCTGTGCTTACTAAGAAACTAAAATCAAGCCCAATGCTGACTCTTTTTCCAAAGCAGACGAGAAAATGGGCCTTTCACTCAATACCTGGAAAACTGAAGTCCTCTTCCAACCAGTCCTCAAAGCCCAACGCCTTAGTCCATTAATTAATATTAATAATGAAGTCCTGGATTGCGTGGACCATTTTCCAAAACTTGGAAGGTACTGTACTTGACAAAGACAAACATAAATGACATAAGTTACCTCAAATGTGCCAGTTCAACCTTTTGGTTGTCTGAGGAAAGGAATAGTATCAGATTTGCGATCTTGGTCCTGAAATAAGATCACATAGCAGTAATCTCAGTAATACATCAAGTAATGTACATTTACAATATTTTAAAAGGCAAACAACTGATTGAGGACCATTTATCTTCAATATATAGCTTTGAAAATAATTCCATCACTTAGCAATTATTTTAAAATCATCAATTTGAAAATAATTAAACAATTGACAACTGTTGACTTCAGAATAACCAGATCTTGCTTAACAAGCTTTGTTGGATAATTTTATTGCTGAGATGAGCAAATTTATTGAAGAGACAGGTTAACTTGGTGCAATTCAGAACTTTAAAAACTGGAGACTTTTGGTCTGTACGACTCATCTGTTCACTGGGCCAAGGAAAACATAATGCTCTCAACCAACTGGGACCAATGTTACCTACACAAGTCATAATGTTGACAAATTTGAACAGACATCATACGTTATAGATCAGTTATGAATGCAGCCTCACCCACGATCAAAGTATATCAGTTAATTGCAAACCTTGTGTATTTCAGTACATAGTTTTGCCACTAAAACAAATACACAGACTTTCACTTCAAGCACTGGGCAACATTTTAAAACGAATTAATTCATGAAAACATTTTTCAAAATCAACAGGTTTGTTGGGGTCACCGAGACACCTCATGCATTGTAGTCAAACTTAAGTGTTAACTGATTAGGAGTATCGAAGGAAAGCCTTCCCAAGAAAGCTTATTCATTCTATTCCATCCAGCATTCCAATTCCAGCTTCAAACAGCATTTCAGTGGAGGATATTTCAGAAGTGTCCTGACGTGCTTTTAATGTTTACTGTTTCTACCAGTTGACAAGCGTAGTCACAATTGTTTCACCTTCTAATTTATTGTGATCTTGAAACAACTAAATCTCTTGGTGGCTTAACAGGTGAAAAGCACCATGCTGTGTGGTATTAACTTAGTCCAGTTCAATCTCCAGTCTGTACTAACTTTGCTGATCACCGTTGTGACGGCAGAAGAGGCATTACAATTGGCATCAGAATCCCAGGAAAAGGTTTGGATGCAGAATATGAAGTTAAAAGAATATTACACTGAATAAAGGTATAGTTAAAATTTGCATGTCTCATAAGAACAGAGTTTTATTCTCAAAGCCATGAATTACATTCAGTGTTCAGTTGGTTAAATACCATTGGCAATAGATTAATTTTATCATCTAAAATCACAGCTGTGTGTGGAAGTCTCTTGCATCTGACTGCTGGTACCTTGCGGGCAGATGTGTATGACATACCATTCACTCAGTTCAACTGAAAACAATGACTGCACATTCTGAGCATTCTAACACCTGTATGCATACACAGTCTTCGTAGTGTCCAACAAGCTAAACAACATATCTCCAATTCTCAGCCCAGCCGACACTCCTTTCAAACTTAGCTTCCATTCAACCTGAGCATGAAAATTCTTCTGACACTGGGTACTATCAAGGAATACCAGAGAAATACAAAGCAGATAGCAGTCTCTTTGAAGATTACACATTACTATATTTTCACATTCCTGTTGGGGATACTTTCAATATTGGAGAGGGTTTTGTACCTTACTTTTAACCGATTTTACGGCTGATTTTCTTTTTAGAAAATGCCTGTCTAAATAGTACTTAGTCCAGACTGAAATTCCAGTTTCTTTTTAAACAAGAAAGGCAAGATTTGACTAGTTCACAATTTAGTTTAAAGCAAAGTTTATTTAGAAAATGTTTAGCAAGAATTTAGCATACCTCTTCAACTGGTTGGTTATCACTTCTAAATGGTGTTGATAATTAATCCTGGTGTCCACTGATAACTTTGCTAGTGACGCAGGAGGACATGTTAGCCTCAGATGGTGGAGTTTTATTCAATGAAAATGGGGTTAAATGGTTGAAGTGTGTTTTATAGCAAGCTGACCACATGTACTTTTCCATGTTTAGAAAGTTGAGGGTTAATGTAACTGAAGTGGTTAAGGTCTTTACAGAACTCCACAGAGTGCATATTGAGAAACTCTCTCCTCTGTTGGGGAATCCAGGAGCAGGGGAAGATCTTAAAATTAGAGCAATGCCAAATAAGAGTAAACTTTTTAAAGTATTAAAAAGGGTAATGGAAATGTGGGATTCTGTGGCCAAATAGAAATGCTTGTTGGTTCAATTAAAATGTAACTCCAGAATTAACACATCCTAATAGGCAAGAAATATAAATCTGATGGGTTAATGAAGTAAAGGTACAGATCAGCAATTTAAATTATGGAACAGTTTAGAGGGATTGAATGTTTTAACCTTATTCCTATCTATGTAAATTATTTTGATTTCATAATAAAACTATGCACACTTCCATGTATGTAGCAAAAATAATGATTCTGGGCATGTTTGAGATTGCAATAGGGATTATTTCTCAATATTTGTCATAAGCCACTCCTTACTATACTATTAATCATGTAGGAAAGCTTTCTTTCAAATGTTATCTCATTACAGACTACGCAGCAATGCTAAGTTAGGTATTCATGCTTACCTGCCAACCACAAATATATTTTCCATTGTAATTCTCAGAGAAATGATTACTTCTGCTGCTTTGTTCCTTAAACAAAGCAAAGTGGTGTTTGTTAAAGTGTCCCCATTGCAATTTCCCTTGGGGTTCTGCCAAAATTCCCTTGGGGCGGCACGGCGGCTCAATAGTCAGCACTGCTGCCTCATAGCACCAGGGAGCCAGGGTCGATTCCAGCCTCTGGCGATTGTCTGTGTGGCATTTGCACATTTTCCCATGCCTGTGTTGGTTTCCTCCAGGTGCTCCGGTTTCCTCTCAAAATCCAAAGATGTACAGGTTAGGTGAATTGGTCATGCTATACTGCCCATAGAGTTAGGTGCATTAGTTAGGGGGAAATGGGTCTGGGTGGGTTGCTCTTCGGAGGATCGGTGTGGAATGGTTGGGCTGAAGGGCCTGTTTCCACACTGTAGCGAATCTAATCTAATCTAAAATTACTTCAGGAACCTCTATGAAACTTTTGGTCTCTAAGACCTGTTAGCCATTGTAAACCTTCCAAACCTATAATCACTTCCATCCAGAAGGACAAGGGCAACAGATACGTGAGAATATCATGATGTGCAAGCTCTCCCACCCCAAAGCAACTCACCATCTTGATTTGGAAATATATCACACTTCCTTCACTGGCAATGGGTCAAAATCCTGGAATTCCTTCCTTTTATAGCATTGTGGGTCTACCGATAGCACATAGACTGCAGCAGTTCAAGAAGGCAGCTCTGCACCACCTTCTCAATTTGAATGGGCAACAAATGCTGGCCAGCCAGCGATGCTCATGTCCCGTGAGTGAATATAAAAAAAATGTTTAATTGGCAAAGAGGGCTTCAAAATGTTAACACAACCAGACTTTCTACAAATGTCTGGAACAATTAAGAAAATATCAGGACCCCAAAGCATTACACTGAAGTTTGAAATTTGGTTTTGTAAACACCAGTGCATGATTATTGAAATGGCAACTGGTGCCTTTGGATAGCCACATATGTCTGATAGGGGTACGATTTTAATTGTGAAAAAGGGATCCTGTGTAATGTTTCACATTCAGCATGTCTGTGTATCTCTAAGAGACAAAGCATGTCAGTATACCTTTTTTAAAATGGATGCACATGTTTTCATCTTTGTATCATGGCATGCAATCTGATAGCATAAAGACCTCAGACTTCACCTCACCTGGATCATTCGAAGCATGACATGCTAAGGAAAGCCTACTGCTCTGTGTAATGTAAGTGTGAATTGAGGCCAGCCATTTATGCATTAGTGAGTGCAATGTTTGTATATAATACAATCTGTTGGATTGTATTATAATATTAATATAATAATAATATAATAATCTGTTGGATTTAAGACCATGATATCCACATCCAACTTCTTATATTATGATGGATAACATAAGCATTGCATTATCAAGTAAAATACCCTGTCAGAGGCAAAATCACATCAACTGTGATATTTAATTCAAAACATCCGCAAGTTCTGTTACCATAATAGTGGATATTTATAGTTTTAAAAGCCACCTCAATTGCTAAATATTTAATCAAATTTTTAATGCACACCGATGACAATAAAACCAATTTCAGCAATGTTTTTACCAGCAACTTTTCAGTGGAGTATTTGAAACAGAAGCATTTGACATGGATATGCATTTACACACAATCAATATTTTTCTACCTGAACATGGCCTTTAGCCAAACCAGTGCTAGCAAAGAATATGAACAAGTTCACTTTATGTGACTTTGAATGATTTTGGGTGCTTCTAATTCTGTAGAGATCTGACTGAAACTGGTCTTTGATAACTTTAATCAAAATATTGTTAGTAATTGGTATTCATACACATTCCCTTTTCGTTCGATGTTTACTTGACTTTCTGGTGCAAATAATCCTTCCACTGCCTCAAGAAAAAGCTGTTATTCAAAATTCTTATTATCATTCATTTTAAGAATGTTCCTTGTTTTTCATTCCTTTATGATGAGAAATGAGGAAAACCATATCAAAACACTACGACATCATCTAAAACATTCAAGTCAAAAGCATCATATTATTGTAGAGTCCTCAAAGATGCAATACCTTTTTTTAAAAACAGTATTCTGACAAGTATAAAAGATCTTATTCTCCTCTCGGTTAGTCTGTTTGCAAACAGTCAGTCCGCTACGTATGTATTAGCAAATATAAGAGGGTGTTTATGGTGCACTGATAGTGTCTCTACCTCTATCAGGAGCCTGAACTCATTACCTAGCTGCTGCAGAGGTCTATAGTCACAATTCTGAACAGGTTGGCTAGAAGGTACCAATAAACAAGATTGTATATTTAAGTCTCTGATATCATTAGTGTTATTTATTAATAAACTCTGGCTCAATTAGAGCTCCCATCTTTTCATGATGAGCTAACATATAGAAAATCACATCATGGTGAAAGCAAGCAGTAATACAGAATTTCCAGATAACAATCAATGTACTTGAGGCACGAAAATTAATTGGAGTCAACATTGACCCAGTGATTTATGTGAAGGTGGAGACGAAAAGACGCACACAACAACTCAGAAATCCCCTAACTGCCCATTTTATAATGAGGTAAGTTAACCAATTAACTTAACGTCACCACCTTATCACATTACTAAGGGAATACACATCATTCAGCTAAGTGCATTAGTGACTGTTATGGGGTGTAATGGACAAGACTGTTGGGGTGTAATGGGTCAGTATTATTTGGGTTTGTCATTACGGGATGTAATAGGCAATATTATTGGAGTGTTTTACTATGATTGCAATGAACAGTATTATCAAGGTGTGCAATTATGGGGTGCATTGGACAGAATTGGGATATGAAGTTGGTGATTATTGCACTGTAATGTAATTTTTTTTTGTTGTAACTGGTTCATGTTTTGTGTTTTTAGACTGCATTGTTTATAAATGTTAATGTCAGTATTATGGACTTTAATTTTACTGAAACACAGATTGTCATACATGTCAGGACCAAATATGGGTTCTGAGCCCATGTGAATGAACAATGGAACCATGGAACAAACTTTACAAACCAGAGTTCAGGAAGGAGATAAGTGAGCTTATAAAGCAAAATGATATGACTGCCTTGCAGGGCAACCAGTTTGATCATGATGTCAGAGAAGGACAGGAATGTACATTGTATTCAGAACAGAATAAATGAATAAATGACAAATACAGGTTAATGGACATCATCTTACAGCCATTACAGAAATACAGTTACAAACAGATGAAAGCTGGGAAATAAATATTCAGGGGTATGGGAATTTGCGAGAGGACAGCCAGGAAGTGAAGAGTGATGGGCTGTTTTGTTAGTATGAGATGGAATAAGTGCAATAGCAAGAAAAAATCTAAGAATGGATCATGTAACATCGATAGGTAGCAGAGTAAGAAATATAAAGGGGAATAATGCACTGGTAGGAGTCTTCTGTAAGCTCTGCAACAGCAGTTATACGGTGGGACAGAAAACAAACCAGAGATAATCGGTGCTGGGTCCTCTACTTTTTGTTATTTACATAAATGATTTGGATGCGAGCATAAGAGGTGCAGTTAGTAAGTTTGCAGATGACACCAGAATTGGAGGTGTAGTGGACAGTGAAGAGGGTTACCTCAGATTACAACAGGATCTGGACCTGATGGGCCAATGGGCTGAGAAGTGGCAGATGGAATTTAATTCAGACAAATGCGAGGTGCTGCATTTTGGGAAAACAAATCTTAGCAGGACTGATACACTTAATGGTAAGGTCCTCAGGAGTGTTGCTGAACAAAGAGACCTTGGAATGCAGGTTCATAGCTCCTTGAAAGTGGATTCGCAGGTGGATAGGATAGTGAAGAAGACGTTTGGTATGCTTTCATTTATTGGTCAGAGTATTGAGTACAGGAGTTGGGAGGTCATGTTGCGGCTGTACAGGAAATTGGTTAGGCCACTGTTGGAATATTGCATGCAGTTCTGGTCTCCTTCCTATCGGAAGGGTGTTGTGAAACTTGAAAGGGTTCAGAAAATATTTACAAGGATTTTGCCAGGGTTGGAGGATTTGAGCTATAGGGAGAGGCTGAACAGGCTGGGGCTGTTTTCCCAGGAGTGTCAGAGGCTGAGGGGTGACCTTATAGAGGTTTACAAAATTATGAGGGGCATGGATAGGCTAAATAGACAAAGTCTTTTCCCTGGGGTCAGGGAGTCCAGAACTAGAGGGCATAGGTTTAGGGTGAGAGGGGAAAGATATAAAAGAGACCTACGGGGCAACTTTTTCACGCAGAGGGTGGTACGTGTATGGAATGAGCTGTCAGAGGATGTGGTGGAGGCTGGTACAGTTAAGAGGCATTTGGATGGGTATATGAATAGGAAGGGTTTGGAGGGATATGGGACGGGCGCTGACAGGTGGGACTAGATTGGGTTGGGATATCTGGTCCACATGGATGGGTTGGACCAAAGGGTCTGTTTCCATGCTGTACACCTCTGAGTCTATGATAACCCTGAGGGTTGAAAGAAGTTAATAGCAGCAGTGGCACATGTTAAAGTTGTTTCTTAACATATCCATAAAACACCCAAGTTCAGTGCTGAAGTTAACTTTTAATGCATTTACAAAGTTCACAATTAACAACCAAAACTAAACCCTACAAAATGTAATAACACATTGCAATCACAACAAGGGAAATGTGAGCACTTTTGTTTTAAAGAAAAGTTTTTAAAAATCACAACATCACCAGATTATAGTCCAACAGGTTTATTTGGAAGTACCAGCTTTCAAAGTACTGCTCCTTCATCAGGTAGCTTGTGGGGTAGGATCATAAGACACAGAATGTATAGCAAACGATCACAGTGTCATGCATGCAACTGATACGATGTAGTGAAGAAACCTAGATTGCTGTTAACCTGCAACCCATTCTAGAAGGTGAAAGCCTTAACAGCAATCTCGGTTTGTTCATTATATCGTATCAGTTGCATGCATGACACTGATCCTTTGTTATAAATTCTATGTCTTAAGATCCTGTTCCACAGCTACCTGATGAAGGAGCAGGGTTCTGAAAGCTAGTATTTCCAAATAAACCTGTTGGACTATAACCTGGTGTTGTGATGTTTTTTTTAAAAAAAACTTTGTTCACCCCAGTCCAACACAGACACCTCCATATTTTAAAAAAAAGGACACTTTTAAGAAAGTTCACAGGAGGACCAGGACACCTAATGTTCAGGAAATCAATTATTAAGGCTTCCCTGTACACAAGCAATGGTTTATTCCACCATTTCCTTTTCTTCAGAAACTGCAGGAAAATAACAAAAAACTTTGACATCACTCTGGTATTTTCTTTATAAAAACATGATGCGTAAGCACTGTTCAGTTGTATTATATTAAAGGAAAAAGAAAGTAGCAATTGCTAATGCAATAACAAGCAGTTAAATGTAAAGAGGGAAGCCAATGCAGAATAAATGAAGCATTTCCCTGCAATGCAGTTCCTTTGCAAAATTGCAATTAATAAAGAGTACAAAAAAACACAACAATGATAGAAATTAAATAGCTAAGCATGAACTGGTAATCTAGTGAAATTCTGTCAGAAATTCAGTTACTCAAAAAAGTCTGGATCTTCATTTCCTCAATCAACAGACAACTAATAAAGAAAGATCGTTATTGCTTTGGGACATGAATGATTGAGAAGAATAAAGTCCATCAGTATTTCTAGCGATGAATGCAAAAGGCCAATACAAAATTAACCAATTTATAAAACCAGCTTAAAGTCCAAGTCAATCAGAATTCAAAGACTTGAGTTAATGTCTGCCTCACAACAACCAGGTGAAACATTTGATGATGTCCTTGCAATTTCATTGAATTTAGCCGAACTAAAAGGTTAATCAAATCAATGTCTTGAGGTCAATCTACTCTTCAAATATATATCCACACATAGTGACAGGCAGCACACAAGCAGAGTGAAGCTACACATAATAACTGTAAGTACTTGATCTCGTCGTATTATAAGTCGGACAAAACTTTACCTTAACATACTGATGTGCAGCCTTATGTATTTATCAGAACAGGTTTTCTATTACTCACGTGACAAAGAATTACTGGTTCTAAATGTAATAGGATGAAAGGAAGATTCCCATCAATACAATATCATTCATAATCTCAGGACAGACCAAAGTGTTTTACAATTAATGAAATGATTTTGAAGTGTAGGATGTTTGGCAGCCAACTGGTACACAGCAAGGTCCCACAAATAACAAAGCGATAAATGATCAAATAATTTGTTTTGTTTTGAGTGCTATTGGTTTCAGATTTAAATATTGGCAGATGGTTGAAGAGAATGCTAATGCTTTTCTTGAAACTGCTTCCATAGGAACTTTAAAGTCTATTTGAGAGGGCAGTCAAGGCTTCAGTTTAACATTTCGTCCAAAAGATAAATCTGTGATAGTGCAATACTCAGTCATTACTCTGCTGAAGTGTCAGCTCAAGTCCCTCAAATGGGGTTTGAACCACATCCTTCTATTTCAGAAACTAAGAGCCACAGCTGACTGCATGTGGTGTAATTAAATTGTCACTGTTCACTGTTTACATCAGAACATGGAATTAAACATTATGAGCTCTACAGATTATAACGTCAACATTGTAAATGTGTAATGCTTCATGAAATTTGAAACAGTAGCCTGGAGTGTCGATTTTTTTTTCCCCCAGTAGATAAAATATATTACTCTTTCATAAACATCCAGGATATGTTTAACCCTTTATAACCGAAAGATTATTTTTTGAAGCTTTTAAAATTCTGAATCATTTCAATGACATGACCCTTGACAGTGAGATTTGAGCCCAAAGCAAAGGGAAATTTGTTTTATTAGATAAGATGGCACATGCAATTGCAGACCATACGCCCATACACACGAGTTATGATCAGTGAAGAAAACAGTATTTTAACTAGATATGTTTTATTTATTCACAGGATTGCACTTGAATGGCACGACATTTACAAGCATCCACTCCCTCCACCACCGATGCTCATTAGCAGCAGTATGTACTATTTACAAGATGCACTGAAGATCCTCGGACTTCATCTTCCAAACCCACGACTACTTCCATCTAGAAGGACGAGGGCAGCACATACCTGGAAACACATCGCCTGCAAGTTCCCTCCAAGCCACTCACCATCCTGATTTGGAAATATATCGCCATTTCTTCAGTGTCGCTGGATCAAAATCCTAGAATTCCTTCCTTTAATGGCTTTGTGGGTCAACCCACAGCAAGTGGACTGCAGCTCACCACCTGCTTCTCAAAGGCAACTAGGAATGGGCAAGAAATGCTGACCAAGGTAAAAACAATGACTGCAGATGCTGAAAACCAAATACTGGATTAGTGGTGCTGGAAGAGCACAGCAGTTCAGGCAGCGTCCAACGAGCAGCGAAATCGACGTTTCGGGGAAAAGCCCTTCATCAGGAATAAAGGCAGTGAGCCTGAAGCGTGGAGAGATAAGCTAGAGGAGGGTGGGGGTGGGGAGAGAGTAGTATAGAGTACAATGGGTGAGTGGGGGAGGAGATGAAGGTGATAGGTCAAGGAGGAGAGGGTGGAGTGGATAGGTGGAAAAGAAGATAGGCAGGTCGGACAAGTCCGGACAAGTCAAGGAGACAGTTACTGAGCTGGAAGTTTGAAACTAGGATGAGGTGGGGGAAGGGGAAATGAGGAAGCTGTTGAGGTCCACATTGATGCCCTGGGGTTGAAGTGTTCCGTGGACTTCAACAGCTTCCTCATTTCCCCTTTCCCCCCCCCCCACCTCATCCTAGTTTCAAACTTCCAGTTCAGTAACTGTCTCCTTGACTTGTCCGACTGCCTATCTTCTTTTCCACCTATCCACTCCACCCTCTCCTCCTTGACCTATCACCTTCATCCTCTCCCCCTCACCTATTATACTCTATGCTACACTCTCCCCACCCCCACCCTCCTCTAGCTTATCTCTCCACGCTTCAGGCTCACTGCCTTTATTCCTGATGAAGGGCTTTTGCCCGAAACGTCGATTTCGCTGCTCGTTGGATGCTGCCTGAACTGCTGTGCTCTTCCAGCACCACTAATCGAGTAAGAAATGCTGACCAGCTAGTGACACACACATCCCGCAAATGAGTGGGTGGAAAAAAAGGGATGTGGGTGTCACTGGCTAGGCCAGTATTGATTGTCCATCCTAAATGATCTGGAGAACAGGTGAAAGCATTGCTCACCAATATGTGAGATCGGTTGAAAACGACCAAAATGGCCAACTAGTTATGGTTTCTCTCTGCTGGAAATGTTCAATGCTGGTTCTGGCTGGTCCAGCTGGAAACAGTTGACATTGGTTAGATCTCACTGGCTTTGACACTATCTGGGACAAAACAGACTGTTTAATTGGCACCATATCCATGAACGTTCACCCACTCCCTCCATGACCAATGCTCAGTCGCAGCAGTATGTACTACCGACAAGACGCACTGCAAAAATTCACCAAGGCTCCGTACAAAGCACCTTCCAAACCCACGGCCATGAACATCTAGGGCAAGGGAAGCAGATGCATGGGAATGCTGCCACCTCTCCAAGCCATGCACCACCTTGACTTGGAAACAAGTCACTGGTCCTTCACTGTTGCTGGGTAAAAGTCCTGGAAGACCCCCTAATCACATTCTGGGTCTATCTACACCCAATGGACTACAGCAGTTCAAGAAGGCAGCACCAAGGATGCCCAGGGTTTAGCCAGTGATAGACTGGATGGGGTCTGAGTCTGATGCTTTTCAGAGGGGCGGTATGGACTCAATGGCCTGCTTCTACACTGTAGGGATTCTATTACTCAATGAGGTTCCCATATTGGGAACCAAGATGAGAGGAGGTCGTTGCATCTGGCACCATCTTGTCTCACCTACATCAAACAGTATCTGAAAAACATGAATCTTAGACTCCGCAGGTGTTTAGTTCTGAATCTCTCTCTCACTTGCCTTCCACTTGGGAGTCTTTCCCCAAGCTTTGGGTGGGGTCCTGTGTGAGTGATAGTACATGAGCGTAAGTGAATAACTGAATGACTGAGTGTGGGTCAGTGTCTCCGTAAATGATTAAGTATGGCTCAGTGACTGAGCCATGGAGTGACAGCAAGTGGCTCAGTGAGCAAAGGTGCAGGTGGCTGAATTTCTGACAGAGTGAATGAGCAGGAGCAGCAAGTTGTTGTGTGATTGATCGATGAAGTGAGAGTGAGTTGCTGAGTGAATGAAGGTGAATGATTGACTTAACTGAGTGACCAAGTGAAGCTGAGTGAATAAGGAAGGATAATTGAGTGAGTGTGGTACTGGAAAAGCACAGCAGTTCAGGCAGCACCCAAGGAGCAGAAGAATCAATGTTTTGGACATAAGCCCTTCATCATTCTTGACTCTGATCTCCAGCATCTGCAGTCCTCACATTCTCTTATGAGTGAGTGACTGATGGAGTGAGTGTGAGTGAATGAGGAGTGTTTGAGTGACCGATGGATGAAGGTGAGTGAGTGACTGACTGAAGAGTGAGGGTGAGTGAGTGACAGACAAAGTGAGAATGAGAGAGTGGTAGTGAGTGAGTGACTGACGGTGAGGACGAATGGGTGAAGGTGAGGATGTGTAACTACAGTAGGTTCAAGACAAAGTTTGTTCAAGAAATTTTCTACTGCCTGTTGTTCAAAGCCAAGCTGGAGGCTCCTCCATTTGACCCCAGCATTCCAAACCCTCCTCCCCTCTGTCAATCTTGTCCTGGCACTGTACATTCACCAGCATTCAGGAACGATAGCGTTTGTCAGGCAGCAGTGTACATTGCTGGCGGCTGCTTTCCCAATTGTACCAATAACTTAATAACCGTGTGTTAGTGTGGAAATAGGTAGACAGACTGCAGGGCTGTAAGGCTAATTAGTTCATAAGCACTTGTACCGCTATTAGACCATGATCTCAGGCACACTGCAAACTCCTTCTTGAGTCTTTGTGTACAATTCAACAGGTAATTATGTAAATATGCTTTGTGCAATAAAAAACTAAGTGAGAAACAGAATGATAAATATGCCTCCACTTCAAATGGATTTTCATTTTTGAAATGGGCAGTTTCAGCCTGTGAAAAATGTAGTCTGAATGTTGCATATTAAACACCAATACCAGAACTGTGAACCTGTCATGCATCATGTTGTGGCAGAATTGTGTTTTTGACACTGGGCTGAATATTACAATGTAGAGCAGTGGCAACAATGCTCATCCTACGCAGGAAGGATGCAGTGGACACATCAGCAGAAACACCAGCCAGTTCACAGGTTATCCATTCCTGGTAATTCATCTGCAAATTGTACCACCTAAAAGGACAAGGACAGCAGATGCATGGGAACACCACCGCCTGAAAATTATCTTCCAATAAAATAAGACCATAAGACTATGAGACATAGGAGTGGAAGGAAGGCCATTTGGCCCATCGAGTCCACTCCACCATTCAATCATGGCTGATAGGCATTTCAACGCCATCTCCCCACACTCTCCCCGTATCCCTTAATTCCTTGCGAGATTAAGAATGTATCAATCTCTGCCTTGAAGGCATTTAAGATCCCGGCCAACACTGCGCTCCGTGGCAATGAATTCCACAGGCCCACCACTGTCTGAGCTGAAGAAATGTCTCCTCATTTCCATTCTAAAGTGATCCCCGCTAATTCTAAGATTGTGCCCACGGGCCCTAGTGTCTCTGCCTGACAGGAACAAATTCACAGCGTCCACCCTTTCTAAGCCATGCATTATCTTGTAAGTTTCTATTAGGCGTTTGTGTAACAAGTTATCGTGATGTTAGAGGCATATTAATGACTTTGAGAAGATGGAGTTTGGCAAAATCAAAATTGTGCCAGATCTCAGGAACCGTTTTTTAAATTCACTTATGGACATTGTTGGCTGACCAGCATTTATTGACAGTCCCTAGTTGCCCTAAAGAAGGTGGTGGTAAGCTGCCTTATTGAACACCTGCAGTCCACATACTGAAGGCTGAAGCATAATGCCATCAGGAGGGAATCCCAGGATATTGACCCAGTGATAGTGAAGGAAGGGTGATATATTTCCAAATCAGGATAGCGAGTGGCTTGGAGGGCAACTTACAGGGCTGGTGTTCCCATATATCTGTTACCCTAGTCCTTTTAAATGGTAAGTGGTTATGGGTTTGGAAGGTGTTGTCTAGGGATTTCTGGTTAAATTTTGCACTGTACCTTGTAGATAGTACACACTGTTGCTAATGGGCGTCAATGGTGGAGGGAATGGATGCTTGTGGTGTGATGCCAATCAAGTGGGATGCTTTGTCCTGAATAGTTTCAAGCTTCTTCAGTGTTGTTGGAGCTGCATCCATCCAGGCAAGTGGCCAGTATTCCATCACACTCCTGACTTGTGCTTTGTAGATTATAGATAGGCTTTGAGGAGACAGAAGGTGAGTTACTTGCTATAATATTCATAACCTTGACCTGTTCTTGTAGTCACTGTGTTTATGGGTTGAGTTTCTAGTCAATGGTAACCCCCAGGCTATTGATAGTTGAGAATTCAGTGATGGTAACACTATTGAATGCCAAAGACGTGGTTAGGTTGCCTCTTACTGGAGGTTGTCATTGTCTAGCATTTGCGTGGTGTGAATGTTACTTGATGCTTGTGAGTCTGGATATTGTCCAGATCCTGTTGCATTTGAACATGGACTGCTTTAATATCTGAGAGGTTGTGAATGGTATTGAACATTGTGCAATCACCGGCAAACATCCTCACCTCTGACCTCACAATGGAGAGAAGGTCATTGATGAAGCAACTGAAGTTGGTTTGGCCGAGGCTAATACCCTGGAGAACTCCTGCAGTGATCTGCTGGAGCTGAGATTACTGACCTCCAACGACCACAACCATCTTCTGATGTTCCAGGTGTGACTCAACCAACAGAGTGTTTGCTCCCTGATACCCATTGATTCCAGTTTTGTTTGGGCTTCTTGATGTTATTCTTGGTTGAATGTGGCATTGATGTCAAGGGCTGTCATTCTCACCTCACCTCTGGAATTCAGCTCTTTTGTATGTGTTTGAACCAATCTAGGATATGAAGCATGGCTAAGTAAATTAGGCATGTTCTCAATAGAAAAAGAAGATCCTTTAGGAACTCTTAACAAAAGTTTCAAAGTTAGGAAGGTGACTGACAAAGTTAATCAAATTGCATACACTGAAAAGGGGAAAACATTCAATAGCAATGAGGAATGTGATGGTCATCTGAAATAGGTTACCGGAGAAAATCATCTAAAACCAACACTGTAGTTTCAATCACAAGCTATCATGTATGGAATTGACTTGTAATTTTACTTACCTTGGCAAAATGGTAGATTCAAGTAGAGATTAAACAAGAAGTAGTAAGGAGATTTTGGAGAATGTGCCAACTCTCCAAACTTATTGGTGTCATTAGTAATCCTATGCTTCAGAGAAAAAAGTAAAAAGACCAACCTAGACTGAGAATAACAGCAAATTACATGTATATTTGTGTGAATGTACATGTAATTTTGGTTAAGTTAGTTCTTTATAATCTATCTTCTCCCCATCTAGCCACAATTTTTAAATATCCTCCAGCTGTATGACTAATTATCTATAAAATTGCAGAGGTTTTCACAAGTTTTCTGACTTTTGCACACAAGCTTCTGGTGTCACAGGAGAGGAGGGAAAAACAATACTTCATGGGATTTTGTCCAATGGATCAAGGAGTATTTGCTGTAAGTTCAATACAGTTTGCTTGTTGGAGTTTGGACATGTGGGACTTTATTTTCTGCACAGTAAAAGTGGAAGACAGTTTAAAAATGATCAATTCTATTGAATTGGGAGGCACTCTTGAATCATATGTCTTGTGTGTTGCTGTGATGATTTACTCCAAATATTATCAACCTCCCTATATGGATTATGGATTGTTATAGTCAAGTATGCTTCCCCAGTAAATGCTTGATGCTGCATGATGCTACTGTTGAAGAAAATGAGATATAGAAGCTTGTATTTTCAGGATGACGAAAGTTGAGGTTAATGTACCTACCTTGTAACATCTTTGTCATTCTTTGGATAATAGCTATCCTGAGAAATACTAATCCCATCTTGTCTAAAGGCCCAAACCCACACAGTAACTTAGTTTCTAACCTAAGAACAAATTCCACAAACACTCTAGCTGTGCCTGCAGGGAAATTCAGGAGAAAATGAGGTACACAAAGGGATAACATTAGCAATTAGGTAACTTTGTTTCCATCCCTATTCAGGCATTTCATAGAATCATAGAATCCCTGCAGTGTAGAAACAGGCCCTTTGGCCCAACAAGTCCACACTGACCCTCTGAACAGTAACCCACCCAGACCCATTCCCCTACGTTTTACCCCTGACAAATGCACCCATCCTACATATCCCGGAGTACTATGGGCAATTGACCATGGCCAATCCACCCTAACCTGCACATCTTTAGGAGGAAACCGGAGCACCCCGAGGAAACCTACACAGATGCGGAGAGAAGGTGCAAACTCCACACAGACAGGCGCCCAAGGCTGGAATCGAATCCAGGACCCTGATGCTGTGAGGCAGCTGTGCTAACCACTGAGCCACCGTTTTTAATCAATAAAGATTTATTTTTGTTCTAGCCAGAAAATGGTGAATCTATGGAAGTCATTGCTACAGAAGGCCGAGTATTTTCATAGAAATTCATAGAATCCCTACAGTGTGGAAACAGGCCCTTTGACCTAGCAAATCCCCACTGACCCTCTGAAGCGTAACCCACCCAAACCCAGTCTCCTACCCAATATTTACCCCTGACTAATGCATCTGACTTACATATCCCTGAACACTATGGACAATTTAGCATGGCCCATTCACCTAACCTGCACGTTTTTGGACTGTGGAAGAAAACTGGAGCACCCGGAGGAAACCCACTCAGACATGGGGAGAATGTGCAAACTCCACACAGACAGTCACCGAGGCTGGAATCGAACCTGGGATCCTGACGCTGTGAGGCAGCAGTGCTAACCACTGAGCCACTGTTTTTATCACATTGCTGGATCAATAAAGATTTATTGGAAACAAGTTAATCACAGCTGCCAAAATAGGTCTGCTGAAAAAAGAAATTATCCTGAATCTGGTTATGAAGAACATAATGAAGACATCACATGGACGGTGCATTAAATTATTTTTGGTAGGAATACTTTTTGGCACAATTGCAGCAGGCATCAAAAGGATTTATATTGGCTGTGATGTATTCCATAGTGAAACATCTTGCCAACACTCAGGCAAGAATCAAAATTGAATAATAGTCATTTGAGGCAAGATGCTGGAAAGACGTCAATCCTTTCAAACGGGAAAACAAAAGCATCCTGTCACTTTCGACTATTTGACCCAGCTCAAATCAACGATCCAAAGAACAACTCAATTGGATGGGATGTAAAACAGCAACCAAACCAAAGCTGCCCCATTCCCACTGTGACTTAAAGACATACCATGTGGGAAAGAAGTGTTGAATCAGGCTACAAAACAGCGATGTTTGACATATTCGTTTTGCAAGATGTTAAGTCATGAATTTAAACAATTATTAAAAACAAACCTGGATGATACTTGAGCAGGACAATCGAGTTTAAAAGACAACATTAGGGATGTCTGAATAACCTGATATGATGTTTCAGTACTTTATGCTGCTGTTCATTTCGCACATTGAAGTTGCAGTCCAACTTGCACATTATTTCCACGTGTGGCAGGAAATGTCAAGATACACATCAACACAAGTACCAGCAGATAGATATAAATCCCTAATGATTTGGAGATGCCCAGTGTTGGACTGGGGGTGTACAAAGTCAAAAATCACACAACGCCAGGTTGTAGTCCAACAGGTTTAATTGGAAGTACACTAGCTTTCGGAAGGAGTGTCGCTCCGAAAGCTAGCGTGCTTCCAATTAAACCTGTTGGACTACAACCTGGTGTTGTGTGATTTTTAACTTTATAAATCCCTAATGCCCTTCAAGATCAGCATCCAGGGTTGAGTTAGTCATTTTAAATTGCATGTAAGAAAATACAATAGCACAGCTTGTATAGGGAATAGTTTCTCAACAGCAAACAATCTGTGAATACCTAACAAGAATTGCGGGAATAGAGCAGAGGAGAGCCAAAGCAGTAGTTAATGCATTTGTACAGTCTCCATGTGTGATGGGATTTGTTGGAAGTGCAAGTGTGAATTAAGTAAACAACTAAACAGCAACAGAAAATTCAGAGACACTGCCTGGACACCTTGTATTAATTCTTATTAAATGAACAAATTCAGCTGCTAGTTCCCAATAAAAAAGCGTTTTTTGCTCACAGAAACTTACGCCTTGGCCAACTTCACAGCAATAATCAGCCACATTCACATTCTGCATTGCCTCCATGATTGCAAGGATAAGTACGATACAAAAGCACAGAAATTACGTTTTATGGTATTAGCAAATCAATGTGGAATAGCTTCACATGAGACTCCTTCATTATGTTACGATTAAAATAAATGGTTTAATAATGGCTTGTGTGGAAAGAAATGTCACATGACTACATTGCTAACTAAGTAATGTCAGCAACAGTCAGAACAAAGTGTATCAGAACAGGGATCATTAAAAATATAAATCAATTAATACCTTTGGCAGCCAACTCTCAAACATTCTGCAAATCATTGTGTACCTTACTTATGTCACTTGATTTTGTGCTTCTCATTGTTATCTCTCCATCTTCTTTGGTAATTACCCCTGGAACTCTCATTTATTCCATCACTTTGTATTACAACTCATCTATTCAAGTTATCTTATATTGTATTTAGTATTGTCTCTAAGCAATACATGGCAAAAAAAGGCCTGTCTAATGGACTGGTGAGTGCACCTGATGAGTAATGTAGCTACATGTACATCGTGAAGATTCCCATTTTCACCTTAATAGCTGGGATGTGTTGAGTTTCTTGATCTCAACGAGGTGGCAATTTGGGCACTACAACAGGCATCAGTCCCCCAATAAAAGGAAGAATTTATCAAAGTGATTCTTATCCAGTGATCTGTAATGTGCATGCGTCTGAAAGTCACCTAAGAATAAAATATGGGCTTCATGTTCTCTATAGTTGAGCAGTTTCCTAGCACACTCTGTTAGGATTCACAAATGAGGAATGATTGTAAGCATCTGCCCAGAATGGGAAAAGATTATTGCAGTGAGACCATGTCTGTACGCAATCAGTTCATGTTGTCCTCCTGCGAAAAAATTTGTCTGTATTACACCTTATAACAGAAGAAACACAAAAATTTATATCCCATTGTTTCTCTTTCCACACTGAAATTTCAACTATAAGAGAGAAGCTGACAGTAAATACTGCACAACCTTTGGGCGCGTTGTGAGCAGCAGATAAATAACATTTCTGATTTCAGATGTATGTAAACTATGCAGTCAGTTTGTCATTGTCAAGCCATTTATTTGCAATCAGATAAATCAAAGCACCTATGTACTTCAACTGGAGTTCAGTGATAATTTCTAGTTTCTAATTAAATAGCCAGAAAAAGGTTTGTCAGTTGATCTACCAAATAGATATCATCCTTTGAAGCTAAAGTCAGTGATTAAGGCAGTTTATTTTACAGTTTGAGCCCTATCAAATCTCAGGAAATTAATGCTTAGCGAATAAACATTTGCCTATAGCACCCATTATAGTGCATTACAGTGCTCTTTCATAAGTGTGAAAGAACATGAGACATAAACGCCACGGGCCTGATTGTGTTTTGAATGGATTTAAGCTAATAGCATAGTCTGATCCTCTCTGGCTCTATATTTTAGAGTCTAACAACAGGCACAGAGGTTGTGCTGTTTAAATGAATTGGAACTTGCACTTACAAACCTAGGTTTATTTTTAGGAGTGATGTTAGAGCAAATCCTTTTCAACCAATATTCCCCTGAGCAACTAGTTCATGTCCAGAGAAAGAAAATCTTGAGCCTTAATGTAGAATGTTTGTTGACCTTAGGATGTTCCTGAGCATTTTACAGCCAATGAAATATACAGCAATGATATTGTTGTAATGCAGTAAATACATCAGCTAATGTAAACACAACAAGCCTGGGGAGTGTTGCTGAACAAAGAGACCTTGGGCTGCAGGTTCATCATTCCTTGAAAGTAGAGTCACAGTTGGATAGCACAATGAAGAAAGTGTTAAGTATGCTTGCCTTTGTTGTTCAGTACATAGAGTATAGGAGTTGGGAGGTCATGTTACGGCTGTACAGGACATTGGTTAGGCCACTTTTGGAATACTGTGTGCAATTCTGGTCTCCCTCCTGTCAGAAGGATGTTGTGAAACTTGAAAGAGTTCAAAAAAGATTTATGAGGATAATGCTAGGGTTGGAGAGTTTGAGTTATAGGGAGAGGCTGAATAGGTTGGGGCTCTTTTCCCTGGAGTGTTGGCAGCTGAGGAATGACCTAGAGGTTTATCAAATCATTAGGGTTATGAATAGGGTGAATAGATAACATCTTTTCCATGGGGTGAGGGAATCCAAACCTAGAGGGATATGTTTAATGAGAGAAGGGAAAGATTGAAAAGGGACATAAGAGGCAATTTTTTCACGCAAAGAGGAGTTGCATGACAACACTTAAAAGGCATTTGTATGGGTATATGAATAGGAAAGGTTTAGGGATATGGGCCAAGTGCTGGCAATGGGAGTAGGTTAGGTTAGGATACCTGGTTGGCATGGACAAGTTGGGCTGATGGGCCTGTTTCTGTATTGTACATGTCTATGACAAATATGATATTGACCAGATAATCTGTTTTCTTGTGTTGTTATGGGATAATTATTGGCTAGGAGATTGAGAATAACTGCCCTCCTCTTCAAATAGTGTAATGGGATCTCCTAAGTCTACCTGAAAGGGCAGACTCAGCCATGGATTCATGCCTCATCCAAAGGATGGCACATCTGACAGTTTAGCTTGATTGCGGTACCACACTCAGCCTGGAGGCTTGTAATTGGACATGGAATGATGAACAATGCAAACTGTATTAGCAATAAAATTAACAGCATACTTGAAATCGGGGAATCACAGTTCATTTGCTGTTGTTACAAGGCTTCATGATTTATCTTGCAAATTCCAATGTAGTTTGACACAAGTGATAAGTATTTAAAATATTCACACCATTCCAAATTGAGCTTTACACCTTGCACAATTCTAAGGGCAAAATGAAACTACTTGTTCACACAGTGAAAAGAAAACCTGGTGTTGAAAGCTTTCTCAAATTTGTTAAAATATCTTGCTCTTTACTGTTCCAAGGTTTTACGTAAATCCTTGGCTCCTTGTACCAGGAACAGAAGTATGGTCCATTCAACAACATACTGCAGAGTGGCATTCTGAAGTCTGACATTGAATGCAGGGCTCCCACAGGCAAACAATGTTCTGGAAGGGTCAAAATTCCTGGTCTTGATCACTGGCCAGAGATTCAGCACGTAAATATAAAAACAGGGTTAGGTTTAGCTATGATATCTATCCTGGTCAAATATTTTGATTTCACACACGTGAAGATTTAATAGCTACCTCAAAGAAGATGACACTTGTAAAACCATATTACAGCAAGCTTTAGGGCCTCTGTGAGAGAACGAGATAATGAAAATGAAAGAAAAAGCCACAGTTATATTTAGAAATTACCTCTGCACCTTCTTGTCCAGGTATGTTTTAATAGCTACCCCTTTTTGCTTGAAATAGTAATTATAATTTTATTCTGACTTGCAACTTCAGTAGATTAAAGCATCGCTCATTACATTCAGAAGCAGCACCGTGACTAATAATCAATTATTGCATTGCTGTACCAAAAGGTTTCCTTGTACCAAATTTTCTATTTTCCATCCGTGAAATAAATGTTTAAAATAGTTAAACTGACTTTTGAGACAATGTGCCTATTTACACACACATTACTTAAGATTCAACCTTACTGTTTCTCTCGCGTCAGATCCACACCCTACAACTTCTCAAATCCCACCTTTTCAACTAATCTTTCAGTCGCCTCTCCTAATCTCTCTCTGTGGCTTGGCACCCATTCTGTGTCTGGTTTTATTGAGTTTTTTTTCCCCTCTACAAAAAATTAAATAAGTTTCATCTGTCAAATGTGTTAAGTAAGTACAATTGCTGTATTATAATGTGATGGTAAAATGTGTTCCATAGTCCAAATTCATGGATAGAAATAGGAACAGAAATCTATTTTTGAGGGACTCAGCTGTACAACTGTTAATGTTAATAAAAACTAATTTTGAATGATTCACTGTAGAATTCTTAATGTCACCTTCAATAAAATTAAAAAGCATTAAGATTAACTTTCAAGTCCTTTTGACATGAGAGAATGAACATAGCAGATCAGCTGGACTATAGTGGCTTCCAGCACATAGCGTGACTCATGTAAAATTCACCTGCATCAGCTCCTCACGAAGATCTCCAAGAAATGACTGGGCTTGGAAGGGGAGCGAGCTGGAACCTGCAGAGCAAACAATAATCTCTATTGTATCCACCAACAACAGCACCTCCATTCAGTGCAAAGGCACAAAGTCAATCAGTCACTGAGTGTCAGCACACAATACAAACCGCAAGCCGCAGGCTAGAGATCAGGCGTAATCACAACTCCAAATCCTCACTGCTCTTTACACGCAATGTGTCAATCACAGCATTGCCGCTGGAAGTTTAATGGACAACTCAGCCAACCAAACAAAAGCCTAGTGTCATAGACAGCACCAATCAGGATAGCATTAAGGTGGGACTTTTAAATGCACAAGTAACATGGATTAGCTCCTCAACAGTGGGTAATTTATTTTTAACTATTTCAGTGTAATGAGACTGCCACAGATCTGTGTGCATTCTGGAAGATATTTCATTAATATACAAACTTACAGAAATAGGAATAAGAGTAATTGCAACATAATAACAGCAACAATTTAGCAGAATTCTAACAATTTCTCTTTTGAATCCAGATCAATGTTGTGGTTTTCACAAGAAACTCAATGCAAGGAAGCAACATTACTGTCCTCTTAACCTGAAACCATATATCACTGTGCTCATCGTGCAAACTTTTCAATTCCCATTTATTTGGCAGGGGAAGTGTTACCTGTTTCCTAATGGTCATATTTAATATTTTTGGAGTGGTATAAAAGCATCTGATGCTAAACAGTTCATCTCTATGGGATAATTTATTTTTAATTGTATTATTATTTAAGGCTAGATCAAATTCGGTAGTGATAAAATTCCGAACGTGCTGTTGCTTCCAAAACCCATGTTCATCTGTTCTGAAGAAGGGTCATTGATCCTGAAACGTTAACTCTAATTTCTCTCCACAGATACTGCCAGATCGCTGAGATTTTCCAGCAAACTTTCTTTCTGTTCCATCTTCACCTTCTCACGACTCTGTGGTTTAGTCCACAGGACAGAGGATATAGGAGCATAATTAGGCCATTCAATCCATCAAATCTGTCCTGCCATTTGATCACAGCTGATGTTTCTCAACCCCATTCTCTTGCTTTTTCCCATAACCCTTGATCTCCTGACCAATCAAGAACTCATCTATGTCTATCTCAAATGACTTGACCTTCGCAGCCATACGTGGCAATATGTTCCACAGATTAACCACCCTTTGCCATTGGGTCCTGGTCTCTCTTACTGGTAGAAACATTTCTCCACATCCACTTTATGCAGTTCTCTTAGTATTCTGTACGTTTCATCTGGTCCCTCCTCATCCTTTAAAACTCCATCGAGTACAAACCCAGAATCCTCAACCACTCTTGATACGACAAACTCTTTGTCACCCCAACTCTGAAAATGCAACTAGTTGCTCCAGGCATTGGGGAACATCTCACCTGATTTCTCAGACAAGTCACTCACATTTCTCGCCATAACCCACATCTTTCAGGCCTCTTTAAGATTTCCTCCTAGTCACCACCCCTAACCTTTTGTTTGATGATCCTTTAATGAAGAACTTTGGAACTTCTTCTACATTTCAGGTGCTATACAAATTAAAGTGGTTATCAAACAAAATGTTGTTTGTTTGCAGTACTTTTCAATACAGTTAAAATTTAATCTTTGTATCAAATAATGCTGTTGTAACGATGAGCATCATGACATAAGCTCTTTAGCTTTATAAATGTGTTTGTGTGTCTTTGAAATTGCAATAAATTTTGAAGATGGAGTATATGAATCTGGAAAATTCTGAAAGTAAACTTCAGGAAACAAGCTGGTGAAAAGACCGAGCAAATATTCAGTCAAAATCCAAATATTGAGCAAAGATAATATGCAATATTTGCCAAACACAGCCAAACTGATCCTACTGATATAATCTGCTAAGGCCTGAAGATGGATATAATTTAACAACATGCAGTAATGTATTTCTATTAAAAAAATTGCCTGAAATGTTTCTTAGGTTTGCTATGACCAGGGGAGGAGATGGAATCAGCTCCCCTCTTTCTATTCTCTCGGTCAGTCTCAGCAAACTTATTAATTTCATTTTACTATGCAGCTATCAAACTTCAATTACAATCTAGCTCACTTGAAAATGAAGGAACCAATTACATTGAGTGAAATCTTATAGGGGCCTGAAAGATGTGGACTACGTGGACTTGTCAGAGAAATTAAATGAGACCTTTCTTGCTGCGTGGAGCAACTTGTTGCATTTTCAAAGAGTTCTGTGTGTCCAGACGAGATTCTCACTACAGAGCAGTAAGATGTCTATTAACAGGTTTTGGATTAGTGGTGCTGGAAGAGCACAGCAGTTCAGGCAGCATTTGGGGAGCAGTAAAATCGACCTTTCGGGCAAAAGCCCTTCATCAGGAATACAGGCAGAGAGCCTGAAGGGTGGAGAAATAAGTGAGAGGAGAGTAGGGGTGGGGAGAAAGTAGCATAGAGTACAATAGGTGAGTGGGGGAGGGGATGAAGGTGATAGGTCGGGGGGGAGGGTGGAGAGGATAGGAGGAAAAGAAGATAGGCAGGTAGGACAAGTCATGGGGACAGTGCTGAGCTGGAAGTTTGGAACTGGGGTGAGGTGGGAGAAGGGGAAATGGGGAAACTGTTGAAGTCCACATTGATGCCCTGGGGTTGAAGTGTTCCAAGGCAGAAGATGAGGCGTTCTTCCTCCAGGCGTCTGGTGATGAGGGAGCGGCGGTGAAGGAGGCCCAGGACCTCCATGTCCTCAGCAGAGTGGGAGGGGGAGTTGAAATGTTGGGCCATGGGGCGGGTGATTGGTGCGGGTGTCCCGGGGATGTTCCCTAAAGCGCTCTGCTAGGAGGTGTCCAGTCTCCTCAATGTAGAGGAGACCACATCGGGAGCAACGGATACAATAAATGATGTTGGTGGATGTGTAGGTAAAACTTTGATGGATGTCGAAGGCTCCTTTAGGGCCTTGGATGGAGGTGAGGGAGGAGGTGTGGGCACAGGTTTTGTAATTCCTGCGGTGGCAGCGGAAGGTGCCGGGATGGGAGGGTGGGTTGTGGGGGGGGCGGGGGCGGGGGGGGGTCGTGGACCTGACCAGGTAGTCACGGAGGCATCCTGGCAGCTAATATTAAAATGCTGCTGCTAGGACACTGTGTGTGCAGGGATACACCCCCAGCTCACAGACTGGACCTGGCTGTATCTCAGAGATGCTCCAATTACTCTCTTAGCTCTCATTCACTTAACACCTACAAGCTCACAGTTGCCTTGCCTCTTAGCACAGTCAAAGAGACATGGAGCTTACCTTACTGGTCAGCAGTCGTTAATCAAGGCGATGAACATCTTTCTGTACAGCTATGTCAATCTCACACATGCACAATGCAATCAAAGCAGCATATGTAACTAACAAGCTGCAAGTGCTGCAATCAAAAAGCCACATAATAAAGTCAAAATGGAGTAATCCTCAGTGAGTTAACATTTCAAGTCAGTGACCTTTCGTCAGAACTTCAGAAAGAATTTTATTGTATTTTGTTGAAGATACAAAAAAAATGGAAAATTGATTGAATCTTATCGTGCTTACTGTATTCCCTTCATTCATATCTTATGTGCTAAATTTGTTTACATTTGACCTTGTCCCACTGATAGTTTATCAATCCATTTCATGGAGCACAAAGAAATACATCTGGCAATGTGCAATATCATAGCATCTAGTATAGGAAAAAAAAATGATGGCTTCAACTTTTAATGTGGTGCTATTTGTTTAATGTGATATCGGGTAGTTAAGGTACTGTCCAGGATGTGGGAGATATGACATCCAGTTGCAAGATAACCTGTGATACTGAACTCCAGACCGAACATAAATAACAAAGTTTCACAAATCTCCATGTATGCGAGACCAGGAAAGGAGAGTTATGGATATGTGACTGAAGGCTTGCTGGAAGAAATGGTTAAACTCGAGGATGTTAAGCAACAGGAGAGAAGTTGAGTTGATTTAGAAAGATGCTCCTGTACTTGTCTACTTTAAGCAGTGACATGCTGAAATCAGGTATATATTAATTGTGCTGAAAACTCTGAATAGCTGCTTTAGATGGTGGTAGAACTTTGCCCAAAATTCCCACAGATATTGCAGAACATCAAATTTCCCTCGAGTCCTTGATTAAGACATTTTATGACCTGTCTGTTCATTGGAGAGGAACTTTGGTTTCCAATAATTCCCATTAATTGCTTCATGAAATGTAGTTTCACAGGCAGAATCATACTTGCCTCTTTCTTTCCTTTTATAAACAGTCTCTCATTTTGATAAATTGAGCATTGTTTAAAGCTGTCATATTTTCAATGTATTTCCATTTGTTTAATCATATTTTCTCACTGATCCATGACCCTCAGTATGCAAACGCTTTGCCAGAAAACTGATCATTGACACTTCATGGGCAGAGAGCCAATACGTAACAGAGGGCATTCACTGGGGAGCTGTTGAAAACGTCATTTACTCCATGAGAGAAATATCTCAATAACTGATTAGGTTGTTTTCACAAGTGCATTAAATTCTGTGTTGAATTCCCTTCCAATTATTCCCTTTACTCCACTTTGCTTAACTGATTTTAGTTGTTGTAAACTTTTTTTAATTACTAATGGATTTTATACAAGTCTTGCAAAATCAACTCTCTCTGCTAAAGAGATAAACAGCTGTCACTTAGAAAATCCAAGTATTGATGATGAACTAAATTAATATGATCAGCTTATACCAATGTGTTCTAGCACAAGGTACACAATTAAACTTAACTTCTAAGGGTCAGTTTGAACCAAATGAGTGACTCTGTTGCACAATAATGCTAATTGGATGTGATCATCACCTGCCATGTTGAGACCAAAGTTAAATTACTTGCAGTTTGGAACCATCTATAATTTGAAATATAAAACTTATAAAATGGGCATGTGGGCAAAATCAATTCCTTATTGGTTTGAGCATACTTCCTTTCATGGTGTTCTATTATCACATTTCAATAATAGATAAAAATTTCTGACCTGTTAATCAATGGTTCCAGGAAATAAAATACACTGAATTCAATACATAGTTTGGAAAGATGGACAGGGGAGGAATATTTGGTCAGAATTTGCTGTGGCAGGGCTTTTGAGCATTTCCCCTTAGATTTGCTCTTGTATAATAAACCTTCTACCATTTTCATGTTGCAAGTTGCTGAAAGACGATGACATTAGTGCAGAGAGGATAAATGTCATCTTGATCCTGAGTTATCAGGGCAAGCAACTGTGTATCCCCACAAACGATGAGAATCAAGAGTAGTGAAATAAACTGAGGTACAAGACTGAGAAGAAGGTGGAAATACAAGTGAGTGAAATCAATGCCAGATAATAGACAATAGACAATAGGTGCAGGAGTAGGCCATTCTGCCCTTCGAGCCAGCACCACCATTCATTATGATCATGGCTGATCATCCTCAATCAGTATCCTGTTCCTGCCTTATCCCCATAATCCTTGATTCCACTATCCTTAGGAGCTCTATCCAACTCTTTCTTGAAAGTATCCAGAGACTTGGCCTCCACAGCCCTCTGGGGCAGAGCATTTCATACACCCACCACTCTCTGGGTGAAAAAGTTTCTCCTCAACTCTGTTCTAAATGGCCTACCCCTTATTTTTAAACTGTGTCCTCTGGTTCGGGACTCACCCATCAATGGAACCATGCTTCCTGCCTCCAGAGTGTCCAATCCTTTATTAATCTTATACCTCTCAGCTTTCTAAACTCAAGGGTATACAAGCCCAGTCACTCCAAACTTTCAGCGTAAGATAGTCCCGCCATTCCGGGAATTGACCTCATGAATCTACGCTGCACTCCCTCAATAGCCAGAATGTCTTTCCTCAAATTTGGAGACCAAAACTGCACACAATATTCCAGGTGTGATCTCACCAGGGCCCTGTACAGCTGCAGAAGAACCTCTTTGCTTCTATACTCAATTCCTCTTGTTATGAAGCATGCTATTAGCTTTCTTCACTGTCTGCTGTACCTGCATGCTTGCTTTCATTGACTGATGTACAAGATCACCTAGATATCGTTGTACTGCCCCTTTACCTAACTTGACTCCATTTAGGTAGTAATCTGCCTTCCTGTTCTTGCCACCAAAGTGGATAACCATACATTTATCCACATTAAACTGCATCTGCCATGCATCTGTCCACTGACCTAGCCTGTCCAGGTCACTCTGTAATCTCCTAACATCCTCCTCACATTTCACCCTGCCACCCAGCTTTGTGTCATCAGCAAATTTGCTAATATTACTTTTAATACCATCATTAATGTGTGGGAAGCTAATAAGTAAGAAAGAATACTTTAAGAGAGTGAAACAAAGAAAAACTTTGTATAAATATGACATTTTAATTTTTGCAGGATTAAAATCTGAAGGAATAAGACTCTATCTGTGTAATATTCCATTTCAATTTCAAAAAAGTCAAACAGATATGAATTAACATTTAACACATTAAAGTAGCAATTAAACTTACGTGACTCAAATTTCTGTGGCAAGTTTAGTTGCTGTGTAAACAGTTAACTTCAAGTCATTTAATGCATTTCAATGTGAGACAGAGAACACTGAGCCAGTTCCATAAACGTAATGGGGAAATAACCCAATTTTGAACTTTTGAATGTCCACTTACAAGCTATGGATCTGCTCCTTGTCTGAGATTGTGACCTATTTGTACAGAACAGTTATTTTGACAGCATATTTTGGTCCGTTAAATAGTCTATTCCCAGGACTCCAGAGTGCTTTGAAGGTTTGAATTATTGAAATTGTTCTTCTACTTGATACCATATCAAAACTCTTTGCTTACAACAGAGAGTCGTACAGTTGTACAGCACAGAAACAGGCCCTTCTGTCTGACATGTCTATGCTGACCAGATATCCTAAATTAATCTAATCCCATTTGCCAGCATTTGGCCCATATCCTTCTCAACCTTTCCGATTCATATACCCATCCAGATGCCTTTTAAATGTTGTAATTGTACCAGTCTCCATCATTCCTTTATTGGTCAGAGCATTGAGTATTGGAGTTGGGAGGTCATGTTGCAGCTGTACAGGACATTAGTTAGGCCACTTTTGGAATATTGTGTGCAATTCTGGTCTCCTTCCCATTGCCTGGCAGCATCTGTGCAGAGAAATCAGAGTTAATCCAGCGACCCTTCCTCAGAACTGCTGGTAGCTAGGAATTTGTTTTTTTTATGCAGGAAATTTAGAATGTGGGGAGGGCGTAAGACATTAACAAAGTAAACTTGTTAGTTCTATTTTGGCTGAACTCCAATTTCAAACATTTTTAACGATTACAAACAGCAAGGAAGTTGTGAAACTTGAAAGGGTTCAGAAAAGATTGACAAGGATGTCGCCAGGAGCAAAGGGGCAACTTTTTCATGCAAAGGGTGGTGCGAGTATGGAATGAGATGCCAGAGGAAGTGATGGAGGCTGGTACAATGACAACATTTAAAAGGCATCTGGATGGGTATATGAATCGGAAGGGTTTAAAGGGATATGGGCCAAATGCTGGTAAGTGGGACTAGGTTAGGTTAGGCCATCTGGCCAGTGGGGATAAGTTGGACTGATGGGCCTGTTTCCATGTTGTACATCTTGATGACTACAACAGCAAATATGATATTGACCAGATAATCTGTTTTGATGTGTTCCTTAAACACCCGACACCTGGAGAAAGAATGCCTCATCTTCCGCCTCAGGACCCCCAACCCCATGGCATCAATGTGAATTTCACTAGTTTCCTCATTTCCCCTCCCCCATCTGGGCACTGCCCTCATGACCTGTCCCACCTATCCATCTTCCTTCACACCTCTCCGCTCCAGCCTCCCCTCCAACCTATCACCATTACCCCTACCTTCATCCACCTATTGCAGTCTCAAGTACCTTACTCCCAGTCCCACATCCCTCCCATTTATCTCTCCATCCCCGAGGCACCAAGCCTCATTCCTAATGAAGGACTTTTGCCCAAAATGTTGATTTTCCTGCTCCTCGGATGCTACCTGACATGCTGTACTTTTCTAACACCCCACTCTCGACCTTAGCAATTCACTCTATCTGTGTCCCTCGTGGTTTTATAAACCTTCGTAGGGTCACCCCTCAGCCTCTGAAGCTCCAGGGAGAATAGCCCAGTCTATTCAGCCTCCCCCTATAGTTCAATTTGCAAAATCCTGACTTTCTTAACAAAACCTAAATTTCATTTTAATGCAAACAAAAAATGTCTTTACATCAAAATATGTTTTGTGCAGAAGGCTATTAAAGAATGTCACTTAGCACTGATGGAACAGAAATACTTGTTAATTCTGAATTAAAACTGAAAGAACTGTAAATGATGTAAATCAGAAACAAAAACATTGCTGGAAAAGCTCAGCAGGTCTGGCAGCATCTGTGGAGAGAAATCACAGTTTACATTTTGGGTCCAGTGACCCTTCCTCAGATCTGATGATAGCGAGGAAGATGTTTTTTTCTCTCTCTATGCAGGAGATAGAGTGTGGGGGAGGGGGGTAAGGAGTAAACGAAATAAACTTGGTAATTCTCTTGTGGTTGAAGTCCAATTTCAAACAGGTTTAACGTTTTCAGTTCTGTTTAAAGCTGACGTTTCATTCTAAATGATTTTTTTGGCCAACACGGTCATGTAAATTCTGTTACTTACAATACTTCCCAACCTGTTCTAATTCAGTGCATCTGAAGTATAAACATGAATGTAGGAGTTGTTTTCATTTCCAGAGGAATGAAAATCCACCAACAAAATTTCTTTGCGTTGGAGTGACTCTGTGTGCAAATTCATTTACAACGAAATGGTTCAACGGCGCCACTGCAACAATGGACAAAAGGATTTTATACAATCGCAATCGCTGACAGCAACAACTTTTGGTCTTTCTCTCTCTCTCTGTCTCTGCTCATTAAGAGGAGGCGTTAACCTTTCAAATTGGGGCACCACCCCTTCCACAATAGAAGAGGGAGGAATTTCAGGTGAAACTATGAAGCATCATTGTCGACTGTCTCTCAGCATCATTTGCAGGCTCATGCTTTCGTTCACAATAAATAAACCCACTTCAAATCGTTTTCTGCTCACTCACATTTCGGATTGTGCGTGTACATTTCAGCCAAGACGAGCATTTTGCATTACGTTTGCGGAAAGAACAATGTAGAGGTTTACTCGGGCGCAGGCAGGGAAAGATCAAAAAGCTGGAAGTTTTGCTTTCACTGCCGCCTCCGCCATCGAGTTGGGAATTTGTCTTTAATGTCATCAGGGGCATGTCGATTCGTCACCAGGTAGAGGGTTTAATTGCCTGTTTGTGGATTGAAGTGCTTTCTACGAGCTAGCTGGCCCGGGTTGTGGAAGAAGGGAAGTATTGTTTGAAAGGGCCCCTTGTTTCAAGTGCGTGCGAAGCAGGCTGCTCTCTCTGTCCCCCCGCCCACTCAGTGAAACCGCAGGCCGCTCGACTGCACCTTTCCTTGGGACAGTAAACAAGGTTTCTCCGCACGCAATCTCACCTCATGCATTCCCAGCCTGTGACTCAATCGGACCCGGAACACCAGCAACACGCAACAGAAATCACCTCCCTCCTGCTTTTTTCAAAAAAAAACTTTTTCGTTTCTCTCTTTGATCTCTGCCTGTTGTAACCAAACCGTAACAGCGAGCCAGCCTTTCCCAGTGCAGGCTGGTTGTAACACTGGAAGCGCCGCCAATCTCAGAGACCTTGCTGCTCAGTACACCTTCTCAAGTTCTGGATAAGTGGTGCTGGAAGAGCACAGCAGTTCAGGATGAAGGGCTTTTGCCCGAAACGTCGATTTCGAAGCTACTTGGATGCTACCTGAACTGCTGTGCTCTTCCAGCACCAACTAATCCAGAATCTGGTTTCCAGCATCTGCAGTCATTGTTTTTACACCTTCTCAAGTTCCCAATCGTGGCTTTTAAGTTTCTGTTACTGTTGTCACGTGTATGGCGATATAGTGAAAAATGTTGTTTTGTGTGCTGTATAGGCAGGTGGATCCATACAAAGTGCATCAGGGTAACAGAACAGAGTGTGAAATGCAGTATTACAGCCGCAGAGAGGGAGAGAGATGTTGAGATTTCCTACAGTGTGGAAACAATAGACAATAGACAATAGACAATAGATGCAGGAGTAGGCCATTCTGCCCTTCGAGCCTGCACCGCCATTCAATATGATCATGGCTGATCATTCCTAATTAGTATCCTGTTCCAGCCTTATCTCCATACCCCTTGACTCCACTATCTTTAAGAGCTCTATCCAATTCTTTCTTAAAAGAATCCAGAGACTGGGCCTCCACTGCCCTCTGGGGCAGAGCATTCCACACAGCCACCACTCTCTGTGTGAAGTAGTTTCTCCTCATCTCTGTCCTAAATGGTCTACCCCGTATTTTTAAGTTGTGTCCTCTGGTTCGGCACTCCCCCATCAACGGAAATATGTTCCCTCCTGCCAGAGTGTCCAATCCTTTCATAAGCCTATACGTTTCAATCAGATCCCCTCTCAGTCTTCTAAACTCAAGGGTATACAAGCCCAGTCGCTTCAGTCTTTCCGTGTAAGGCAATCCTGCCATTCCAGGAATTGACCTCGTGAACCTACGCTGCACTCCCTCAATAGCCAGAATGTCTTTCCTCAAATTTGGAGACCAGAACTGTACACAGTACTCCAGGTGTGGTCTCACCAGGGCCCTGTACAGCTGCAGAAGCACCTCTTTGCTTCTATACTCAATCCCTCTTGTTACGAAGGCCAGCATGCTATTAGCCTTCTTCACGACCTGCTGTACCTGCATGCTTGCCTTCATTGACTGGTGTACAAGAACACCCAGATCTCTCTGAACAGCCCCTTTACCTAATTTGATACCATTGAGGTAGTAATCTGCCTTCCTGTTCTTGCCACCAAAGTGGATAACCAGACATTTATCCACATTAAACTGCATCTGCCATGCATCTGCCCACTCACCTAACTTGTCCAGGTCACCCTGTAATCCCCTAACATCCTCATCACATTTCACCCTACCACCTAGCTTTGTGTCATCAGCAAATTTGCTAATGTTATTGCTGATACCATCTTCTATATCATTTACATATATTGTAAAAAGCTGCGGTCCCAGCACGGATCCCTGCGGTACCCCACTGGTCACTGCCTGCCATTTCGAAATGGAGCCGTTAATCACTACCCTTTGTTTCCTATTAGCCAACCAATTCTCTATCCAATCTAGTACTTTGCCCCCAGTCCCGTGCGCCCTAATTTTACTCACTAACCTCTTGTGTGGGACTTTATCAAAAGCTTTCTGAAAGTCCAGGTACACTACATCCACTGGATCTCCCTCGTCCATCTTCCGAGTTACATCCTCAAAAAATTCAAGAAGATTAGTCAAGCATGATTTCAGAATGAAACCTTTCGGCCCAGCAAGTCCACACCGACCCTTCGGAGAGAGACCCACTTCCCTCTGACTAATGCACCAACACTAGCATGGCCAATTCAGCTGACCTGCACATCTTTAAAATGTGGGGGAAAACCAGAGCACCCAGAGGAAGCCCACGCAGACACAGGGAGAATGTCCAAACTCCACACAGTCGCCCGACACTGGAATTGAACCTGGTTCCCTGGTGCTGTGAGGCAGCAGTGTTAACCACTGAGCCACTGTGTCACCCATGATCAGAATTAACATTTGAGAGGTCTGTTCAAAAGTCTGATAACAATGGGAAATAAGTTGTTCATGAATTTGGTCATATGTGTAATCAAACTTTTATATTTTCTGCCCAACGGAAAGGATGGAAGAGAGTATAACTGGAGTGGGGGGGTGGGGGTGGGGGCGGAATCTTTTATTCTGTTGGTTGCTTTCCCGAGGCATCAGGAAATATAGGTGGAGTCAGTGGATGGAAGGCTGGTTTGTGTGATGGACTGGGCTGTGTTCACGACTGTGTAGTCTCTTGTAGTCTTGGGAAGACCAGGATTCTTTCTATGGTGCATCTGTAAAAGAATTGGTCATTCCTTGTAGACATGCTGAATTTCCCAAGTCTCCTGAGGAAGTAGAGACATTGTTGCACTTTTTTGACAGTCGCGTTGACATGTGGGCCAGGACAGATTGTTGATGATCATTTCTCCCCCTCCGCCCCCCAGGAATGACGCTCCACCATCTCTACCTCAGCACCATTGACACAGACAGGGGCAAACCCTCCACTCCGCTTCCTGACATTTTGCTGACATCTATGGAGAGATAGTCATCTTTACATCATGCCACTAAGCACTCAGTCTCTTGCCTGTATTCTGCTTCATCGTTATTTGAGACCTGACCTACAACGGCGGTGTTGTCAGCAAACTTGTAAACGGAGTTGGGGTGAATTTGGCCACACATTCATGATTGGGCGAAAGTGAGGACTGCAAATGCTGGAGATCAGAGTCTAGATTAGCTTGGTGCTGGAAAAGCACAGCAGGTCAGACAACATCCGAAGAGCAGGAAAATCGACGTTTTGGATAAAATGATGAAGGGCTTTTGCCTGAAATGTCGATTTTCCTGCTCTTCAGATGCTGCCTGACCTGCTGTGCTTTTCCAGCACCACTCTAATCTAGACACATTCCTAATTGTATAAGGAGTATAGTAGGGAATGAGTACCCAGTCTTGCCAGGCATCGGTGTTGAGGATTGGTGTTGTTCCCTATTCTCACTGATTGTGATCTATGGGTCAGGACATTAAGGATACAGTTACAGAGAGAAGAGCTGAGACCTCGGTCTCGGAGTTGAGCTTGTTTGGAATTATGGTGTTTAAGGTGGAGCTGTAGTCAATAAGTAGGAACCTGACGTAGGTTATCTAAATGTTCCAGGGATGCGAGTAGGGCCGGGGAGGTGGAGTCTGCTATGGATCCATTTCACAAGTAGGTGAACTGTAAAGGATCAAGGCAATTTGGTAGGTTGGAGTTGATGTCAACCTCATGAAGCACTGCTTAACTAGAGAGGTAAGAGCCACAGGGCGGCAGTCATTGAGGCACGCTGCATGATTTTTCTTTAGCACTGGGATGATGGTGGTCTTCTTGAAGCTGGTGGGGATTTAAGTTTGTAGGAAGGAGAGGTTAAAGACGTCTGCAAATACTCCCACCAGCTGGTCCAATAAGGATCAGAGTCCACAGCTGGGGACTCCAGCCGAGCCAGATGCTTTCTTTGTGTTCACCCTCAAAGGCTGATCTGACATCTGCGGCAGTGACTGTTAGGCATAAGTACATCCGAGACTGTTGGGATGGGTAATATTGTTTCACTGCCCTTCTGTTCAAAATGAGTGCAGAATATATTGAGTTCATCATGTAGGAAAATACTGTGGCCCATGACTCTGTGTGACTTTAAAATAAAAATCATTACATAACTATAGTTGAGGAAAAGATTAAAGGCATTGAGAATATTCAAAAATTACAAATTCTTTTTATTCATTCATAGAACGTGGGCAATGGAGATGGCACTTGTATGGTGCTAACATTACTTGCCACTTATTAGCCTGAATGTTAAACATGATTTGGACACAGGTTGCTTCAGTATCTGAAAAGTCGCAGATGATCATAGAGTCAAAGAGTAATAGAGTCGAACAGCACAGAATCACAGCTTTTGGTCCAACCTGTCCATACCAATCAAGTTTCCCAAACTAAACTAGTCCCATTTACCTTCCTTTGGCCCATATCCCTCTAAACTTTTCCTATTTATGCACCTATGTTTTAAATGTTGTAACTGGACCTGCATCTACCACTTCCTCTGGCAGTTAATTCCACATTTGAACCACCCTTTGTGTGAAAATGTTGCCTCTCAGGTCCCTGTTAAGTCTTTCTCCTCTCACCTTAAAAATATGCCCTCTAAATTTTAACTCCCCTAACCTTCGCTTATCTATGTCCCTGAACATTGTGCAATCATCAACAAACATTCCCACTTCTTACAATGGAGAGAAGGTGTTTCATGAAACAGCTGAAGATGGTTGCACCTAGGGTACTAATCTGAGAAACCCTTGCGGAGTTGTCCTGGAACTGAGATGATTAACCTCTAAAAACCACCTCACTTTGTTCTAGTTATGACAACCAACCAGTGGAGAGTGTTCCCCTGATTTCCATTGATTGAATTTTTTTCAGATTTCTTGATGCCGCACTGAGTCAAATGTTACTTTAGTGACAAAGGCAGTCAACCTATTTCCTCTCTTAAGTTCAACATTTTTGTCTATGTTGGAACCAAGTCTGTAATGAATTCAGGGGCTAATGTGGAACCCAAACTAAGCATCAGTGATCAGGTTATTGTTTAATAAGTGTCAGCACTTTTGAAGTTACCTTCCAACATTCTGCTGTTGATCGAGAATAGAATGATGAGGTGATAATGACTGAACCGGATATGTCCTTTTGAGTACAGGACATACCGGGCAATTTTCCATACTGCCAGGTTAATGCCAATGCTGTAACTTTAATGGAATAGCTTAGTTAAGAATATGTGTTAAGTACTTTTGCCAGACGTTTGTTAGGACCTGGTCTTTGCAATATTCAGTACTTTCACCCATTTCTTGGTGTCAGATGGAGTGAGTCAAGTTGAGTGAAGTCTGGCATCCGTGATACTGAGGACCTCAGATAGAGGCCAAGATGGATAATCTACTCAATATTTATGGCTGAGCATGTTTGCAAATGCTTCAGCCTTGTTTTTTGCACTGGTGTTCTGGCCTCCCCCATCATTGAGGATGGAAATTTTGTGAAGCCTCTTCCAGTTAGTTCTTTAACTGTACACCTCTGTTTGTGACAGAATGTTACAGGGATACAAAGCTTTTATGCCCTTGCCACCCTCTGTGTGTCCTCCAAGTAGTATTCAACATGTAAAGGAACTGTCCTATGGTAATAAGTGGAAATCAGCACAAAGTTTTCTTGTCCATGTTTGACCTAATGCCATGAGATTTCATGGGTCTGAAGTCAATGTGGAGGATTCCCAGAGCATCTGTTGTGCTGCCATCTCTAATTGGTGGGACAGAACTTACCCAGGGATGGTGATGATACTATATTGGATATTGTCATTTTTCTGGAATCATACCTGACAGACAATGTCAGGTCCATGATATAGCTCTCCCAATTTTGACACCAGCCTCCAGATGTTAGTACGGGTATCTTTTCAGAGTTGACATGTCTGTTTGAGCCATTGTCATTTCTAGTGCTCAGTCAATGCTAGACAGTCAGTCTGATTTCATTTCTTTTAGTGGACTTTGTACTGCTTTGATAAAACTGAATGGCTTTCAGTGCCATTTCAGAGGCAGTTAAGAGTCAACATAGCTGAGGATCTGGACACACATGGCCCAGATCATTAGCAGTTTTCATTCCGTTAAAGAGCATTACTGAACCAGAAGGTTTTTACAACTCGTGACAATGGTTTTGAAGTCACAATGGACTAGTTTTAAATTCCAAATTTATTACCATAGCTTCCAAAAACGGGTGAATTAATCGAATTGAATTGATTAAAGTAGTTAGGTGGTTGTTTTTGATTGGGATGAAGGGCCTTTCTCTGTACTGTTTCTATGCCTCTAATACTCTAATTCAGTTCTGACTTAGTTGCTGTGGTGGAATTCAAACCCATGTAACCAGAGGAACATTCACTTAGAACTGAGATGTGATTGAATTTCTTATTTCAGAGTCGCGAATAACTGGAATTCTTACCCTAGTGAGCTAAGGAGGCTACATCACTGGAAGTATTTAAAGGGGGGGGGGTAGATATATTTCTGAAATATTGAGGAGTTCAGAAGTGAAGCTAGCACAGAAGAAGAGGTGAAATCTGAGGTAGATCAACTATGACCTGAAGGAATGACAGGGCAAACTTGAGGGGCGGAATGGTCTACTCCTGCATCCTTTTAAAAATTGTATTATTGTCTTATTAGCCTGGATTACTGGTCCAGTAACAGTACCACTAGATCATTGTTTACTCCCAAGTTTTTAAAATACTGGACTTTCAATTTATTCCAGAGTGACTAGAATGGGTTGCACAAAGAGCAATTCAATAAAAGTTTAAGGGAACAGAGTATTCCTTTATTTTAAGCATTCTTTGACTAGATTTAGGTTTAAATGTTTCCATGGCCTCAAAACATTTGTGCAATGAAGTCTGCTTCCAACGATCTTCAATAAGATTATTTCATCCTGCAATTTGTTTTTTTATGGATGCCCCAAGGTATGGTACTTGCAATGCAGTTTAATCCTTAGTGACATTGTTTTCCTTTTGAAAGGAGTGGGGTGGAGCAAAGGTAGATGTTCACCAGAGAAAATGAGAAGATAAGTCTCCCTACATTCGCTCTGTATGTCACTAACAGAATGGTATTCACAGCTGTTACTTGAATCAGGGAAGAAGTATATTTTTCAAAATAGCAAAAAAGGAAAAAAAAGTGCACATTAAGCTTTTTTCTCCAGCGTGAAGTAGGGATATTTTGCAAAAATATCTATGAGTTGAAAATGTGAAAATGTTTTCATCATTTGTTCCCAATTTCTTTTAAGAGTTATGCATCATTCCAATATTTTTCTTTAACATATAAACAAGTCTTTCTTATTCCTCCTCTCTTCTTTCCAAACAGACCTGAGTGCAATTTTGCATTATCTCAGGTTACCTATACATAGGGTCACCCTAAAATGAAAATTTGTTCTCCCCCCGAGTGTTCTAGGAATTTTGATGATATGTAACTTGTTCATTCATTACTGGAACATCACAGTATATCAGATACATCACAGTATCTTCTGCATTTTATCTTCTTCAATTTCGGTGTTCAATTTATGCATTGAATAAATCTGCATACATTTTGTTGGTTCAATTCATGCAGTTTAACCAAAGATCTTTGGAAGCTGGGCAGTAGTCTCAATTCACCAAGTAATCTTAAAAAAAAATCCCAACCATAATAGGCACTGTAGGAAAGAATAAGAATAATTGCCTGGCATTTCCTTCCCTTAAGGTTGGCTCATGCAAGTGGTCTAAAGTTCAATTACCATCACATTTTTTTCCTCATTCTGCAAATTGAAAGTGACCATTAAAGACTATAAACAATACAGGATACTCACTGTAAAATGACCATAGTTAATATTGATCTGCACAAGTACTTGAATATATTAGTTGGTTCTTGGCTTATCTGAGTGCTAGGAAAAATATTATGTTGGTGTGGGAGAATTTTGAAGGTACAGTGTAATTGAATGTGCAGTAGCTGACATACACACTCCTGATCCTTTCTTCTTTCTCATGGCCATGAGAACCTTGACAAATATTTAGAAGGCACAGACAGGGTAGATAAGGAGAGACTTTTCCCATTCACTAAGAGAGTTAATAACCAGTGGGCACAGTTTTAAGATACGGACCATGAGCTTCCCAGGGGATTTGAGGGCTTTTATTCATCCAAAGTGTTGAGGGTATCTGGAACTCACTGCCTGAAAGGACAGTAGAGGCAGGAACCTTCAAGATATTTAAGAAGAGTTCAGATGAACACTTTGAAATGCCACAGCATACAAGTGCTGCAAAATGGTTCGAATAGACGGTGAAAAGGAGGCAGAGATAGAGCGCAGGGAGGGAGAAATACAGTTAGGGACACAAAACGATAGATCATAAATGCTCAGGAGAAAGGAAAGCTGATAATAGGTAGGCAAAAGAAAAATGTGGTGGCTGGTTAGCTCAGATGATTAGAACATGGTGTTGTTAATGCTGAGCTCATGGGTTCAGTTCACGAAGGTTCAAAAGCTGTTCCACCCACTTTAAATAGAAGCTTCCAGTTGCCTGCCACTTCAACACACCACTGTGTTCCCTGGCTAACATCTCTGTCGCAGGCCTGCTGCAGTGCTTCAGCCCAAGTTGGAAGAACAGCATCTCATTTTTTGCTTCGAAACGCTGCAACCTTCAGGACTCAATATTGGATTAAATAATTTTAGAACCTTAGAAGTTTAGAATATCCTTTACACACCCTCACACCCCAGACCCTGTACTAACATGGGCTACTTTCAGCATAGCCAATCCATTAACTTTTCCTTACCCTGATCATTCCAATATCCATCCCTTTGTCTCCTTAACTACTATTTTCTCTCTCTTGGCTCCATCTCTGTCTGTCCTCTCATTCTCTTTCCCTCCCCAATCCTTGTCTTCTGGACACACCTTTACTAAGCTTCCATCATTTCTGAAAAAGCCTCACTGGACTTGAGACGTTAACTCTGCTTTCTCTCCTTTGAACCTGCACTCCAAGGTCTCTTTGTTCAGCAACACTCCCTAGGACCTTACCATTAAGTGTATAAGTCCTGCTAAGATTTGCTTTCCCAAAATACAACACCTCACATTTATCTAAATTGGGAACTCCAACTGCCACTCCTCAGCACGTTGGCTCATCTGATCACACACACGCATACACTTTCGCACACTCACGACCCCCAACCCAGACAGACACACACACACAGACAAAGACCCACATGCACACATATATTTTGTGGGGTGAATTTGTATTTTCAGGGTTACATTGTACTTTGCTCAAAAACTGCATGCATTCATGTAGAACTCTGAGCTCAAAAACTGCATGAGTTAATGTAAAACTCTGTTATCTCATTTTTTGATTAGAATCAATCTAAACATCATGGCAAAGACAGAGAACACAGGGGGCCCAACACCTTCAACATATTGTCTAGCTATCACCATTGTTAACAGCTAACCTGAGAATACAACTTTTATAAAAGGTTTTGTGATTTACACAAGAAAGAAGTGAAACAATCATGGTATTCAAACAGATGAAAGACTTAACAGACAATCAATTTTTCAATGTATAATTTCAGTTGCATCACACTGTAAATGTTTGCTATAAATTCTGTGTGTTAGGATTGAGCCCTCCACTACCACCTGAAGGAGCGATGCTCCGAAAGCTAGTGTGCTTCCAATTAAACCTGTTGGACTATAACCTGGTGTTGTGTGATTTTCAACTTTGTACACCCCAATCCAACACCGGCATCTCCAAATCTCAATTTCTTAAGTCATCCAGCATTCCCTATACCTACCAGCCTTTCCCTTCACCCTAACAGGAATATACTGTCTCTGGACTCTCATCTCATTACTGAAGGCTTCCCATTTTCTAGCCATCCCTTTACCTGCAAACATCTGCCCCAATCAGCTTTTGAATGTTCTTGTCTAATTCCGTCAAAATTGGCTTTTCTCCAATTTAGAACTTCAATTTTTAGATGTGGTCTATACTTTTGCATCACTATTTTAAAACTAATAGAATTATGGTTTCTGGCCCCAAAGTGCTCCCTCACTGACGCCTCAGTTACCTGCTCTGCCTTATTTCCCAAGAGTAGGTCAAGGTTTGCACCTTCTCTGCTTAGTAGATCCACATATTCAATCAGAAAATGTTCTTGTTCACACTTAACAAATTGCTCTCCATCTAAACCCTTGACACTATGACAGTCCCAGTCTATGTTTGGAAAGTTAAAATCCCTTCCCATAACCACCCTATTATTCTTACAGATAACCGAGCTCTCCTTAAAACTTTGTTTCTCAATTTCCCTCTGACTATAATACAATCCTAATAAGGTGATCATCCCTTTCTTATTTCTCAGTTTCACCCAAATAACTTCCCTGGATGTATTTCCGAGAATATCTTCCCTCAGTACAGCTGTAATGCTATCCCTTATCAAAAATGCCACTCCAGCTCCTCCCTTTCCATCCTTCCTGAAGCATTTGTATGCTGGAACATTAATGTGTAAGAACTTCTGCCACCGCAAATCCTTGTTACATTTTGTGGTGAAAGTAGCGAGGGTTACAAGGAAGGTGAAATATCATTAGAAGCTTGTGCACATTGTGGATATCATCCTTATAACTGATCTGTTCGCCCAACACTTCCCTGCATACAAGGTGACTAGATTACATTCCCTTACAATGTGGGAACAGGCCCTTTGGCCCAACAAGTTCACACCGACCCGCCGAAGAGTAAACACCCAGACCCATTTCCCTCTGCTAATGCACCTAACACTATGGGCAATTTAGCATGGCTAATTCACCTGACCTGCATATCTTTGTACTGTGGGAGGAAACCCATGCAGACATGGAGAGAAAGTGCAAACTCCACACAGATAGTCACCCGAGGCTGGAATTGAACCTGGGTCCCTGGTGCTGTGAGGCAGCAGTGCTAACCACTGAGCCACCGTGCCACCACTTGTGGTTTCTTCATTCATTTGCTCAGAGGATGGGGGCACCACTGGCTCAGCCAGCATTTATTTCCCACCCCTAATTGTCCTCAGGAAGGAGGTGGTGAGCTGCCTTCCTTAACCATTGCAGTTCATTTAAGCAAAGTTAAAAATCACACCACCAGGTTATTATAGTCCTACTGGTTTATTTGGAAGCACAAGCGTTTGGATCACTGCTCCTTCATAAAGTAGCTAGCTTGTATCTCCAATTAAACCTATTGGACTATAACCAGGTGTTGTGTGATTTTTGAACTTTGACCACCCCAGGCCGACATCGGCACCTCCACTTCGTCTGAGCAGACCCACAATGCCATTAGGGAGAGAATTCCAGGAATTCAACCCAACGAAGGAACTGCAATATTTTTCCAAGTCAGGAATCATGGAGGGAATCTTACAGATAGTGGTGCTCCCATGTATCTGTGTCTCTAGTCCTTCTAGTTGTTAATGGTCATAGATTTGGAAGATGCTGTTGAAGGAACCTTGTTAAATTTCTGTGGTCCATTTTATAAATGGTATACACTGCTGCTACAACCATTGATGGTGGATGGAGGGGATATTTGTGAATGTGCTGCTAATGAAGTGAGCTTTTTCCTGGATGGTGTCAAGCCTCTTGAGTGTCGTTGGAGCTGCACCCATCTGCCACAATTCTGACATGTGCTCTGTCGGTGGTGGACAGGCTTTCGGAGTCAACAGGTGAGTTACTTCAGTGTCCCTATTGTATTTGTATGGCTTGCCCAGTTCAGTTTCTGGTCAGTGGTAAGCCCCAGGACATTGTTGGATGGGTGATGGAATCAGCAATGGTAACACTATTGAATATTAAAGAGTGATGGATCAATTATCTCTTGTTGGAGATTATCATTGCCTAGCATTTATGTGGTACCAATGTTACTGACACTCATCAATCCTAGCATGATGATTGATCAGGTCTTGCTGCATTTGGACATGGACTGCTTCAATATCTGAGGAGTTACAAATAATGCAGAACATTGTGCAATTATTGGAACACCCATATTTCTGACCATATGATGGAGGGAAGGGCATTGCAGTGAGCATGGTCTTTATCCCAAGTGCCCAGAGCTCCTCTACTCCAGCCGCTTTTTACTTTTTCTTCCTTCTCTGCTTTTTAAAAAAATGTTTCCATTTATGATATTACCCCTTTTCATGGCTTCGGCAAAGGGTGCCTTCACCAGGCCCAGGGCCAGCAACAAGGACCCTTCCAGCCCAGCATGGCCATCTTAGCCCAATGACAACCTGGTGTGGCAGCCACATTCAGGAGGGGTGGTCTCAGCTTGGTATGGTGATCTCCAGGTTTGGCAGCCTTGTCCTAGAGTGGAGGTCACACACCAGCATCGAACTCTTCTTTGGGGGTGGCTTCCAGGCATTCCAGCCACCTGATGTGGTGGTCTTGCTCCAGTTTGGCGGTCTCATCCTAGTGTGGAAATCTTCTTCAGCATGGAGGCCTCGTCCCACAAGGAGGTCACTTTTTCCTGGAGAGGGGGGCAGGGTCTCGGTTTGGCGGTCTCATCCCAGTGTGGAGGCCTCATGCGGCAAGGAGGTCACTTTGTCCTGGATTGAGGAAAGGGTCTCGGTTTGGCAGTCTTATCCCCATGTGGAGGCCTTGTCCCACAAGGAGGTCACTTTTTCCTGGAGAGGGGGCAGGATCTCGGTTTGACGGTCTCATCCCAGTGTGAACGTCTTCTTCGGCAACGCTTTCAAGGTGTTTCAGCTTTCTTCGTTTTAATCAGCTTTCTCCGAACAGAAATTGATTTGAGATGAACTTTGCCTTAATTTTTACTTTATTTTTCTATTTATTTATCACGTATGTCATTATGTGGTAAGGTGACCTATAGAATGTTTCACTGTATCTTTTTGTAAAACTACACAAGATGATAAATTGCATTTCTATTTTATTCCGATGAAGCAGCTGGAGCACTACTCTTGAGGAACTCCTGCAGTGAGGTCCTGGAGATGAGATAACTAACCTCCAACAACCATCTACCTTACTCGTAAAGTAGTTTATCTTTGTGGTTTTTTTCCAGACAGCCCATCTCAGGGGTTGAATACTTCAGTGGTTTGTGGATCTTTGGCAGACTTTTTCTGCCCACCAGCTTCAAATCAGTTGTGTTAAAACGAGAACTAGCTGAGGCATTGGTAAGTGTGCTACTTGAATCCTGGAACTTAACTTCTTTGGAAATATGTGATTAATTAATAGAATATACTTTTATCATCAACCATTATCAATAGGTAATATCATGACATGAGCAATAATAGCTTGATTTTGGCAAACCTGGACAGCTGAAATACCACAATTGTCATGAGTCATGGTTCAGTATGGTTTCAATAAAAGTTAACATTTATTAGTGAGAATGAGCTGTTAAAAATAACACGTCTTTCACATAGTGTTGGTGTGTTAAGTAGGCATTAATAGCTTGTGTGTGAAGCTCTGGAATTCCTTCCCTTACCCTCTTTGCTTCCTTTTGTAAGACCCTCCTTGAAACTTGACTCTGACTAAGTTTTTAGTCACCAGTTACAATAAGTTCTTCGGTTCAGTGTTAACTTTTGTCTGCTTAAACTCTCATGAAGAGACATTCTCCTTAGAATGTTTTACTAAGTTAAAGGATAAATACAAGTGCCTGTTGTGAGTCATGATACAAGGGATATCGCTAGAAGAATACATTTTTGACACAGGATTTCACTGTTCTTGCTTTCTCACTAATCTGTTGTTTCTGTGTGGCATTTTCCATGTTACTCATCAAGGCTCCTTGAACAGTGACTTGAACAACCACCAACACCTCGAACAGTGAGGACAGCAGATGCACGGGAATATACCAACTGCAAGTTCGCTCCAAGCCAAACACTATCCTGATTTGGAACCATATAATCATCCCTGCACTACTGTTGGAACAAAGTTCTGGATCTCCATTCCGAACAGCAAAGTATAGAGGAACCTCGATTAACCGAAGGACATGGGCAGGGAGTTTTCTGTTCGGTAATTGAATTCCGGATAATTAAATGCCAGGTAACATAGTTTAGCCAAGTATCAGGACCTTGCAATCTTGTCGGATAATCTGATATTTGGATAATCGAGGTTCCTCTGTAAATGTACCTACACCACACGGACTGCAGCAGTTCTGGAAGGTGCTTCACTACCACCTCACATGGCAAATTTGAAATGGGCAATAAGTGCTGGCCTTCAGTCATGTTTGCAACCCATGAAAAAATAAAAATAAATTATCTAAAAACCTAGAGAGAGTAGACCATGTGAAGAGAGATCAGAAACAGAAGATGTAAAATGTCAATGCAGATGAGTGGTTGGAAGCAACTGATCAAGTCAGTAAAACAATATTTGAAATACATTTACTTTCTTGATTCTCATTCTTTAATCTTTTAATTAAATGAAAAGATTTATATCAATGTTATGATTCTCAGATTGAACAGCTGATCTCTTGCCCAAAACTCAGTTGATAGTCATTTCAATTCTGACTAGAGTTCAGGAATGAATTTTCCATGCAACCCAGCACCAACTGTTTCGATAAATGATTTGCCTGGGAAATGGGACTTCAATTCAAGGTTTGAGAATATCAATATACATACACAACTACCAGTAAAGACAGGGTCTTTATGACAACAATACATCCAACATTTAGCAGTGTTTGATTATCTATTTCAAACCAGACAACATCCTCCTGTTGAGGCATTGCTGACAAATATTTATTTGAGACAACACTTCAAAAGAAAGTTCCAGGGGGCTTGATCAGATGTAAAACACTTTAGTAGCTTCAGATGCAGCTTCACCAAGAACAATTACCATCAGCTGGACAGAACATTGTACAGTTCAAACCAATTACTTCAAAGTCTTTTGCTATAAATTCCGTATCCTATGATCCTGCCCCACTAGCTACCTGACGAAGGAGCAGCGCTCCGAAAGCTTGTACTTCCAAATAAACCTGCTGGACTATAACCTGGTGTTGTGTGCTTTTTAACTTTGTCCACCCCAGTCCAACACTGGCACCTCCATATCTGAGATTATGCCTGAGCTGGCTGACACCTTGATTTCAAACAGCTTCACCCTTCAAGCCTCTGAAAGCAGGTAGGTGCTAACATTTACACGGGGTAAAAACAATGACTGCAGATGCTGGAAACCAGATTCTGGATTAGTGGTTCTGGAAGAGCACAGCAGTTCAGGCAGCATCCAAGTAGCTTCGAAATCGACGTTTCGGGCAAAAGCCCTTCATTAGGAATAAAGGCAATGAGCCTGAAGCGTGGAGAGATAAGCTAGAGGAGGGTGGGGGTGGGGAGAAAGTAGCATAGAGTACAATGGGTGAGTGGGGGAGGGGATGAAGGTGATAGGTCAAGGAGGAGAGGGTGCAGTGGATAGGTGGAAAAGAAGATAGGCAGGTAGGACAAGTCCGGACAAGTCATGGGGACAGTTACTGAGCTGGAAGTTTAGAACTAGGGTGAGGTGGGGGAAGGGGAAATGAGGAAGCTGTTGAAGTCCACATTGATGCCCTGGGGTTGAAGTGTTCCGAGGCGGAAGATGAGGCGTTCTTCCTCCAAGTGTCTGGTGGTGAGGGAGCGGCGATGAAGGAGGCCCAGGACCTCCATGTCCTCGGCAGAGTGGGAGGGGGAGTTGAAATGTTGGGCCATGGGGCGGTGTGGTTGATTGGTGCAGGTGTCCCGGAGATGTTCCCTAAAGCACTCTGGTAGGAGGCGCCCAGTCTCCCCAATGTGGAGGAGACCGCATCGGGAGCAACGGATACAATAAATGATATTAGTGGATGTGCAAGTAAAACTTTGATGGATGTGGAAGGCTCCGTCCCTCCGCGACTACCTGGTCAGGTCCATGCCCCAAACAACCCACCCTCCAATCCTGGCACTTTCCCCTGCCACCGTGCCCACACCTCCCTCACTTCTGTCCAAAGGTGAGTCAAGGAAATTTGATGAATTAGAGACATGGAGCCCGGTAAATTTGTGGGAACCAAAGTGTGGGGCACAAGACAGCATGGTGGCTCAGTGGTTAGCACTGCTACCTCACAGCGCCAGAGACCCGAGTTCAATTCCCATCTCAGGCATTGTTTGCACATTCTCCCCGTGTCAGCGTGGGTTTCCTCCGGGTGCTCCGGTTTCCTCCCACAGACCAAAAATGTGCAGGTTAGGTGAATTGGCCATGCTAAATTGCCTGTAGTGTTAATGAAGGGGTAAATGTAGGGGAATGGGTCTGGGTGGGTTGCTCTTCGGAGGGTCGGTGTGGACTTCTTGGGCCGAAGGGCCTGTTTCCACACTATAAGCAATCTAATCTAATCTAATAAAAAAGACATTTTACATGACCAATGGGAGTTAGTGAGTTTTGAATAAGTGGTGTTTACGATGGATGGAAGATGGAAAATCAGCAATTAATGTATTAGAGATGTCGAATCAAGAGCTGAAGAAAGTGAACACAAGGATTGCCACATTAGTTGGGGTCAGGTGAAGGCGGTAAACATTCATGACAATAGAAATTAAAACCATAAGAAATGAATGCTTTCCTCCTCAGTCAATACTGTGGGAAATGTTCTATTTTATACCTTCCAGTTCCCTTAAAATCTACACCTTTCCAAAGTTCTAGACTTTTAAGAACACTTTTAAAAAAAATCTATGCTGGTAGATTTCCTTCAAAACTGGCTTGTATTTTAATTTGAACATAAATTAAGCTCTTTCATCACAGCTTCATACGGAAAAACAGCTACCGTGCAAACATCTCACTTAACAATTCATTGTAGACCTTGCAATCTAAGCATGTTTTTCTTCTCGACCTTTATTTTTTTCTATTCACTAAAATACAAGATGCAATGAAATACTGATGAAATTTTTCTCAAGGTACCAATGGTAGCAAGATACACCAAGAGTAGCTGTGGTCCCAGCCTGCGAACAGTCAGTTAATTGCGAGGGATGGAGTCTATTGTACACCTTATCATATTTCATTCAGGACTATACACCACATTCTGTTAACATATACTGTAATCAGTGGCTGTTTTGCTTGAACACTGCTTCAATTCCCATTTTCCAATCCAATTTGTATAAGTGTTGCTGAGAAAATCAAGTATTGTTTATCATAGTTGCTGACTGATGAAACTTTTATTTAAACTTTAATAACCTTTTTCTCAACGATTATTTTTGCAGACAACAGCATTTGAAGTCATGCTGGAAATAGAAATGGAATTTTAAACATAATACTAAATGTGGTGCATACAAAGCTACAGGGCTGCGGCAGAAAACTAATGGTTGGGAAAACGGTTTGCAAATTGTTCCCTCGTCGGTGATTCTGGCTAAAAAAAAGAAAATATTTTTCCAGGAGCAGTTTCAAAGTCTGGCTCACAGACTGGGTGTAGACATTGTATTCAAACTAAATAATGGTTGCAACTTAACAGTACTTCAACAAAGTCCATTTGGACCAGGCAAAATGACCAGAATTAACATATTAATTGTTGTTTGTTTGAACGTTATCTTCTGCCAATTGTCTATTGATGCACGACAGTAAAGAATTTGACATTGCCCAATACTTCACAAAAATTTACATAAATACACACAGACACATACATATATATATTAAAATATAGCCACTAAAATTCAGCATTTCAAGCATATTGTTATCTGTAATCTGTTGAGGGTGGAGCTCTGTCAAGACCCAAGTAAGTGAGTAGATTTGATTCCAGACTGTGAAGTGAAAACAATTGAATAAAAATTGCAGTGAATAAATTTGAAAAATTGTAATTATGATGCAAAAGGGACATTGTGCATTGACTGACCATTAGTGAATCAGAAAATTCTTTGACCCGTGTCCTTTGAGATGGTGACAGAGAACTGTGTTCAGCCCACATGCTGTAGTAAACCCGCAATGCCCTCCAGGAGGGAATTCCAGGAAGTTGACTCAGTGACAGTGAAAGAATGGCGATCTATTTCCAGTTCAGGATGGTGAGTGGCTTGGAGGGAGCTTGCTGGTGATGATGTTCCCATGTATCTTCTGTCCTTCTCAACGAGTCATAGATATGTGCAGCATGGAAACAGGCCTTTGTCCTGTACAGCCACCACATGACCTCCCAACTCCTATACTCAATGTTCTGAGTAATAAAGGTAAGCATACCAAACACTTTCTTCACTATCCTATCTACCTAAGACTCCACTTTTGAGGAACTATGAGCCTGCACTCCAGGTTTCTTTGTTCAGCAACCCACCCCAGGACCTTATCATTAAGTGTATAAGTCATGCCCTGATTTGCCTTTCCAAAATGCAGCATCTCACATTTATCTAAATTAAACTCCATCTGCCACTCCTCAGCCCATTGGCCCATTGATCAAGACCCATGCAACAGATAGTCTTAGCTGAACAAAATGTGCCTGGTCGCATTGTGTGGCACACAACACTTTCCTTACACAATACAAACACAATGACAACAAAATTAAAAGTACAGATCACATCATGTACATAAACAGGATTTTGTTTTGGTTTTTCCTATTAAACATATATTTTGGTTCATCTTTTCTTAATGTACAGGATTGAAAAAAAATGATCCAGGTGGGACATTGCCTGGAAGTCTCACATTCTTATACAGATTAACACAGAAACAAAACCATTCTTACAGTAAATAGAAAGAAGCCATTCAGCCCAATTGGTCCAGACTTGTTTTATGCTGTTTGCAGCCCTCCTCACTCCATTCACTTCATCTCACCCCAATTAGATATCATTCAATTCCTTTCTCTCTTATATAGCTTTGCAGATTCACTTTGGTCTCCTTTTGTGATTTACCTCATCTATCCCTGTGGTAGTAATGTTGACATTTTCACCATGCCCTGACTAGGTTTCCCCTGAATTTTTTAATTTATTGGTGACCACATTATATCAATGTTTGTCAACATTGCATCACAAACAGCAAACGGAAACACCTCTTACAAAGTGACACCAGCAGTTTCACCCTGAACCCAGGTCATGAATTCAATGCCAACATTTTTTTCTCAATACTTCTTTTCAGGCAAACTAATTTTTTTGTTAAAGTGCTTGCATCCAACCAAAAACAAAAATTGGGAGATAAAAGCAGAACGTTCTGGAGAAACTCAGCAGATCTGGCAGCATCTGTGGAGAGAGAAACCAAGTTAACATTTAGAGTCCAGTGATGATTCAAAACTAAAGTTGTTCCAAAGAACATTCTGTTGGACTCAAAAGATTAACTCAATTTCTCTCTCCACAGATGTTACAAGACCTGCTGAGTTCCTCCAAAATTTCTAGATTTTATTTCAGATCTCCAGTATCTGCAGTATTTTGCTTTCATTTGAGAAATTGTGCGTCCCTGTTGAAAGGCCATTTACTGTGTGAGTGGCAGTGCAGATGTGCCAGAGGGCTCTGCAGTGTTTCTGCAATTGGTCAGGTTAACAGTCACTTGTATGGAAGCAAATACTTTTCTCTTTTGTTAATTCTGGAACACCCAATTCTGTTCCAATCGATCAGTTCTACAGATATTTCTTATTTTGTTGTGCAGTCTCTGAATATACGTGAAAGAACAATGCAGGTCATTCTGCTATAATGCGACAGTTGTGTTACTCTGCAATCTCATGCTATAGAAAATCCCACTGTAGAAGATCGCAAATAGAAAGTCACCATACCTGTGCAATAGAAAGTTTATGTTATGCAAACAATGTCCACAATTTATCAATCACGTTATAGCCAATTTGCACTGATGAAATGTGAGTTATAGCAGAATGACTTGGATTAATTTCCGTTCAATCAATATCACTCGTTTTATTTTCCTGAAAAACAGACAGAATACATGGAATATGATTCCATAACATTCACAAAAGTAAAATCACAAGCTTACCAGTAGAACAGAATTTAACTTGTTCAGTCACCATAATCCAGTTGATCCATGGAATGAGAAGATCAGTGAGGGTGATGGAAGTAGAGGGCCAGATTAGTCAACCAATCATCAGCTCTGTTTTATTCACTCGTGTGATGTGGGCTATGCTGCTGGGCCTGAATTTATTGCCCATCCCTAGTGGTTGCTCAGAAGGTGGTGGTGAACTGCCTTCTTGAACCACTACACTCCATTTGGTGTTGGCAAACACCCACAACATTGTTTGGGTTGGAGAAGGGGGATTTTGGGACTTTGGTCCAGCAGCACTGAAGGAAGATGTTTGAGTCAGTATAATTAGTGGCTTAGAGGGGAGTTTGTAGGTAGCTTACTCCTGCATATCCACTACCTTTTATGGTCATGGTACTATTGTCAATGGAACTTCAGTGAATTTCTATAGTGTGTTTTTTGCATGGTAGACACTGCTCCTTCTCTACATGACTAGTGGAGAGAATGAATGTGAGCCATTCAAGAGGACTCTTTTGTCTTGGTTGGTGTCAAGGTTCATATATGATTAGAGCTGTACTCATCTAAGCAGATGGGGAGTATTCCATCACACTCCTGACTTGAGCCTTGCAGATGGTGGACCAGCCTTATGGGAACCAAGATAGATGTGGGTCAGGAACAAGATTTCCTTTCTTTAGGACATGACCAACAATGGGTCCAGGGTCATCAATATGCATTTCATATTTACTTTTTTAATTCAAGTTCCGCCATCTGCCATGATTGGATTTGAACCTTGGTCTCTCAATTCCTAGTCAATAAACAATACCACTGTTCCATTACTGTTCTTGTCATTGTCTCCCCATGACTGACTGAAGATTGGCACTCACAGTAAACGTTTTTTTGTGTACTATCTTTACAGTGGGGTACATGGACCATAGCAAGAATATATATATATATATATATATATTGCATTTCTACACAAAATAAAACATGACAGATTACAAAATAGACTTGTTTTGGGAATAGATCTTTTCCCTTTGCCTGAAAGCCCTGAAGGTGTAATTAGAATGAATTGGAACATGGTACATTTTTTGTGCCAAATATTTGCTGTATTGCATTTCAGCTGATTATTCCAAGACTGCAAACATTGTGAAAGTAGCAAGTTTGTAATTCAGTATCACTCAGAAATTCAACATTTTATGATAAAAATTTAATCTCCATTTTCAACCCTTGAATGAAAAGAAATGATTTCAGAACAGGACTTATTTGTGGGATTGTGAATTAAGTAAACTGAATGGAGTGGCTCTGTTGGTATTACTCCCTCTTTGGAGTCAGAAGGCTGTGCACACAAATTCTACTCCAGAGACTTGAGCTGAAAAATCTAGGTTAACAGTCCAGTGCAGGATGGTGTATAAAAAATGATATCATGGCACGATTTTAAGGCAGAACATAGGAGCTATGCCCAGGCTAGAATATATTCCTTATCAGCATTAAAAAATGTTATTGGGTAATTATCAGATGCTGTTTGCAGGAGCTTGCTGTGTGGAAACTGCTACTTCCTTTCCTCTGTTGCAATCGTGACTCGACTTCATTAGCTATAAAGCACTTTGGACCACTCTGTGGTTGTGAAAGACGTTATATGAATGCATCTCTGATATATATGTATTTTTATATTTTAAGGCAGCCTCTTATTGAGCCACATATGAGTTGTATGAAATTGTGTAAATGCACTTTGCAAAACAAAATGTTAAGCTCCTGAAGGATATTAAGAATTTCACAGTGTCAGCTATTTCACATCATTGGATGTGCTTATCCAACAAAACTTTAAAAACTAAAATGAACTCATATCAAAGTGGTTCGATTTAAATAGTACTGTACTGGGATAATATACCAGACTTTAGGGCTGCTCTCTCATTGGAGACAGAGAGACAACTGGACCTGGTTTAACCTGAGGATCACCAGGTTTCAGGTGAGGGGAGAGGTTAGCAAGGGTCCTTCATGGTAACCTCAGCTGGTTCAGGAATTGAACTCATCATGTTAGCCCATTATTCTGCAATACAAACTGCCTGTCCAGTCAACTGAGCTAAGCACCATTCCAGCATAAGACCATAAGATATAAGAGTAGAATGAGGCCATTTTGTCCAACAAGTCTGCTCTGCCATTTAACCATGACTGGTTTGTTTCTCAACTCTATTCTTCTGCCTTTTCTCCATATGATAGCACATTATGTCAAAATATCTCCAAGTGTTTCATGCATTAACTCTTGTTAAAGAATGATATCTGTCCAATAGCCATTTGAAACTACTTAAATATTTAGGCTATTGTTAGCACCTCTCAGGGTAACAAGAAGTGACCTATTCTTGTTTTAAAATATTCTCACATGATATTGAATAACATTAGATAAACTGCCTTTTAGATTGCATTTACTTTGGTAATTAGTTTATTTGCATGAATTCAAGAAGGTCTGTATCAAGAAATTAATCAATAGAACAAATCACTTTTCTGAAAGTTAGCAATCTTTGCAATTTTTGGGTGGATTTGTCACTGAAATGATCTTCTGAGCAGTAAGCACTGCAAATTGCTAAGTATATAGCCAAGTCTTAATGTTACGCCTGATGAACGGGTTTCTGATACAATTGGTTATATCACATATAAACAAGGTAATAATTTCACAATTAATATTTATTTCTGTATGTCACATGCAAGCTATCATCATTATAATGAACTGAAAACAACAAATATTGGGGATCACAGTGGTGAGAGACAAAAATACTGCAGATACTGGAATCCAAATAGACAAGCAGAAGGCTGGAAGAACACAGCAAGCCAGGCAGCAGCAGGAGGTAGAGAAGTCAACATTTTGGGTGTAACCTTTCTTCAGGACGGAAGAAGGGTTGCACCCGAAACGTCGACTTCTCCACCTCTTGATGCTGCCTGGCTTGCGGAGATCACAGTGGGTCAGACAGCATCCATGGTGAGAGAGCAAGCTAATGTTTCAAGTCCATTTGACTTTTCATCAGAGTCAAAGTAAAGTTTGGAGGGGACAGCATTTATGGTATAGTTTGAGGAGGGGGAGGGAGTTAGGAGTAATGGGTATAGGATGCTGGTGGAAAAAAATATGTTGATAGTTCATGTTAAATGATTGGAATGTGAGAATTTTAGAACAATGGTATGTCTTCTGCCAGAACTTAAAGGACATAAAGTGGGTTGGGGGAGGGGATGACATAATAACAAGCTAAAAGTAAGGAGAGAAATATTCATATTAATTGGTTTCTCAAATATAGAGTGGGCCACATTGGGTGCAGTGAATACAAAGTACAGATTGGAGGAGATACAGGTGAAATATGACTTGACCTGGAAAGACTGTTTAGGCCCTTCGATGGTGAGCATGGAGGAGTTGAAGGGGCAGGTGTTGCACCTTCTTCAGTTCCACGGGAAAGTGCTGGGGTGGGGGGGGGGGGGGGGGGGGCGGGGGGGTTGGGGGGTTGGGGGGGGGGCGTTGGTGGCATTGTCCTGGTGGTTGTGGGATGCACCTTCCAATCTTGTGTATGGTACTCGCTGCACCCAATGTGGCCTACATTATAGTGGACAAACCAAACATAGACTGGGTGACTACTTTGTTGAACACCTCCGGTCTGTGTGCAAGCAGGACTCCAACCTTCCTGTAGATGGTCATTTTAACACAGCATCCTGCTCACATACCCATAGGTCTGTCCTTGGCATGCTGTAATGTTCCAGTGAGTCACAGCACAAACTGGAGGAACAACATCTCATCTTCAGACTAGGCGCTTTACAGTCTTCTGGACTTAATACTGAGTTCAACGCCTTCAAGAATATTTCTCTCCTTACTTTTAGCTTGTTATTATGTCCTCCCCTCCCCTCCCCTCTATTTCACTTACTGTCCTTTCAGGTCTGGCAGGAGATACACCATTGTTCTGCCAATCTCACATTCCAATCATTTAGTTTGAAGTATAAACGTCTTTCCTCGACCAGCACCCCATATCCACTACCCCACCCCACACCGACTATAGCAAATATGCTGTCCCCTCCACACTTTACTTCAGCTCTGATGAAGAGTCATCTAGACTCAAAACGTTAGCTTGCTCTCTCACCATGGATGCTGTCTGACCTGCTGTGATCTCCAGCATTTGTTGTTTTAAGTACAGATTCCACCATCAGCAGTAATTTACTGCTACATCAACATTTATAATGGTGTGTTTATAGATAGAAAATTGCTTTCAGTTCAGTTTGTATTGAAACAAAAAGTTGAACAAAAGCAACTTAATTTATTACAGGCTGAGAGTAATCTTGCATTCCGGCAAAACACAAGGGATACAAGATGCACACAAATGTGTCAGAATGTCAGCCTGTCCTTCGCCTAACACAAAGGATCTAGTGTTGCTTGGGGTAGCCTATTCACAGATGTTCAATTTATATTGAAAACAAAGCCAATCCAGTCAATAATTGAATACTCTATGCTGCATCTCCAACATCGTCCACTCTTGAAACCCAAGAGGTTTTGGAGCCTCATTTGGCAACAATGTTTTAAGCTGCTCTGAAACATCTTTTTTTCCCCCCCAGCTGCGGAGATTCTCATGACCAGTCATACACTCAAGAAATGGATTAACTTCAGTCACTTTGAAGGACTGAATCATAGAGTCATAAAGATGTACATCACAGAAACAGGCCCTTTGGTTCAACTCATTGATGCCAACTAGATATCTTAATCTAGTACCATTTATCAGCATCTGGCCCTTTTCCCATTAAACTCTTCCTATTCATATACTCATCCAAATGCCTTTTAAATGTTGCAATTGTACCAACCTCCACCACTTCTCTGGCAGCTCATTCCATACATGCACTATTCTCTGTGTAAAAAGTTTCCCCTTAGGTCCCTTTTCCTCTCACCTTAAACCTATCTGCACTCTAGCTTTGGATTCCCCTACCATGGGAAAAAGGCCTGTCTGTTTACCTTATCCATGCCTCTCGTGATTTTGTAAACCTCTAGAAGGTCACCCCTCAGCCTCAAATGCGCCAGGGAAAATAACCCCAGTCTATTCAACCTCTACAACTTGAATATTGATGAGAAGAACATATAAGCAAATATATAAATACCTATAAACATACATGCAGGAACAAGAGTAGGCTACTTAACCTTCAAGCTTGCTCCACCATCAATAAGATCATAGTTGACCTGACTTCAACCTCACCTCTACATTCCTCCATACCTCTGATAAAAAAATCCATTTTCTTTTGTGAAAGGAAATTCCAAACTCTCACTGCTTTCAATTCCCCTTGCAATAAAACATGCTATTATTTCATAATTATTTGCTATACCTGCATACTAAGCTTTTGTGATTCCTGCACCAAGACACCCAGATCTTTGCATTGTAGAGTTCTGCAACCTTTTGCCATTGATACTTATTTTTCTTTTTGCCAAAATGAACTGTTTCAGTTTCCTACCTTAAACTTGATTTGTGAGATCTTTGCCTACTCCCTTAACCTTTTGTTTTTGTTTATTCATAGGATGAGGGCATCGCTGGCTAGATCAGCATGTATTGCTCATCCACGACAGTAAAGAGTCGACCACATTGCTCTTTGGGCCAGACCAGGTAAGGATGGCTGCTTCCTTCCCTAAAGGAAGTTTGTGAACTAAATGAGTTTTCGTTCAATTAAAAAAAACATTTAGTCAATGGACTCTAAATTCAATATTTTTATTGAATTCAAATTTCCCCATCTGCCAAGACAGGATTCAAACCTGGATCCCCAGAATATTAGCTGAGTCATCGGATCAACAGTCCAGTGATAATGTCACTAGGCTGAAGTCTCCCCCACATCTATCCCTTTGTTGGCTCCTTACGTTCTCTTCACAGCCCACTTTCCTGCAAAAATAGTAAAATAAAGAACTGTAGATCTGAAACAAACAAAAACAAATTGCTGGAGAAACTCAACAGATCTAGCGGCAGCTGTGGAACATTGTCATGACTCAAAATGTTTTCTTTGCATCTGCAGAGAAAAAGATTTTGAGTCATGTGACTCTGCCACAGATGTTGTCAGACCTGCTGAGTTTCTCCAGCAATTTGTTTTTGTTTGTTTCACTTTTCTATGCATATTTGTGTCATCAGCAAATTTAGCTTCCATATCTTTGGCCCCTTCATCGAAATTAGTCTAAACAGTTGAGGTCCGAGCACCAATCCATGTGGCACACCACGTGAGACTTTGTCAGCCTGAATAAGATGCATTTGTTCCAATTCTCTGCTTCCTGTTGACTAGCCAATCTTTTATCTTTGTCGATATGTTAACCCCAACAACATGAGCATTTGTTATCTGTAATGTTTAAGGCAGCACTTTATCAATGTCTTCAGTTGCTGATGCTTTTCATCATGCACTCATGAGGACAAATGCAAGAATGGCAAATTTAAAAACAATTATAACAATTTATCCGACAGGAGAAAAGAGGTAGTCATGAAGGAAGAACAGGGAATTATCAACTGCACCTGCTTCTGGGTCTCTCGAAGAAGGTGCAAGGCACAATCTTATTCTTTTCATTTACAATGAACAGGTCTAATTGTATGTCACTGCATGCATGTGTCAATGAGTCGTGTTATAAGCTCGATTGAAGCAGTCTTGAAGCAGTCCAGAGAAGATTCACCAGGTTGATTCTGGGTGTGGAGAAATGTTCTAATCGGGAGAGGTTGAATAGGTTGTGCTTGTACTTTCTGGGATTTAAAAGAATGGGAGCAGAACCTAATGAATCATATAAGATAGTCAAGAGGATTCTGAGGATAGATGTTGAGGTTGATTCTATTTGTGGGAGGGTCGAGGAACAACTGGCCTAAATCCAGAGCAAGGGGTTATTGCCCATTTAAAACAGAAATGAGGGGGTTTTGTTCTTACAGACAGATTTGAGCTATAGGGAGAGGTTGAATAAGCTAGGGCTGTTTTCCCTGGAGCATTGAAGGCTGAGGGGTCACCTTATAGAGGTTTATAATATCACGAGGGGTGTGGATAGGTTAAATGAATAAGGTCTTTTCCTTGGGGTGGGGTAGAGGGCATAGGTTTAGGGTGAGAAGGGAAAGATATAAAAGAGACCTAAGAGGCAACTTTTTCATGGAGAGGGTGGTGTGTGTGTGTGTGGAATGGGCTGCCAGAGGAAGTGGTGGAGATTGGTACAACTGCAACATTTAAAAAGCATCTGGATGGGTATGTGAATAGGAAGGGTTTGGAGAGATATGAGCTGAGTGCTGCCAGGTGGGACTAGATTGAGGTGGGATATCTGGTCAGCATGGACGAGTTGGACCGAAGGGTCTGTTTCTGTCCTGTACATCTCTATGATTCTCTACAATCCGTTGAATTCTTTACCCCAGAAGATTGTAGAGGCTGGTTTAATAAGTATATTCAAGGCTGAGCTAGATAGAATATTTAATCAATAAGGAAATCAGAGGTAATGGGAGAACAGGCAAGAAACTGGCATGGAGAATTATCAAATCAGCCATGACTTCAAAGAATGGTAGAGCAGACATGATGGGCTGAATGGTCTACTTCTCTTTCTAGTTATATGGTCTTATTATTAGAAGTTGGTTGTCAATGGACTCAGGAATGTTCAGCAAGTGCTGCCCAATGGTAGAATAACATCTACTAGGACATGTTTTGGCTTCATAAGTGTGAGCTGATTGAGTTAAGTCTGTACTGTGCCCATTATGAAGTGCCAATTAATTACGTTGTTGAATTGGACCAGCCTATCATTGGGAGTCACAGCTTATGTTCACCACATTGGTACTAAAGAAATGCTCAATTGTGTGGTAGACAATGTCTTTTTGGACTGATACCAATGTCCTTTCCATCAGAAATACCATTTCCATCACAAATGCATAGAGTAGCATAAAATAGCTTGCTTATCCAGTTCAATTTTTTGAGGTATCTTGCAAGGTCAATAAATAGCTTATGGATTGGGATTTTTCTAGCTAACTGGTAAAGGTTGGCCTCCAGATGGCATGGAGTTTATATATAGTTCCCCATTGCTTTCTTCATGTGTTGGCCAAGCTGAGTTGACTTGTCAACCAATCATAGCTATTTTTGTTTGTTGCATAAATTATGAACATTTCCAACTTGACATTCTTATGAATTAGAACATAGAACATAGAAGAATACAGCGCAGTACAGGCCCTTCAGCCCTCGATGTTGCGCCGATCAAAGCCCACCTAACCTACACTAACCCACTATCCTCCATATACCTATCCAATGCCCGCTTAAATACCCATAAAGAGGGAGAGTCCACTACTGCTACTGGCAGGGCATTCCATGAACTTACGACTCGCTGAGTGAAGAACCTACCCCTAACATCAGTCCTATATCTACCCCCCCTTAATTTAAAGCTATGCCCCCTTGTAATAGCTGACTCCATACGTGGAAAAAGGTTCTCACTGTCAACCCTATCTAACCCCCTAATCATCTTGTACACCTCTATCAAATCACCCCTAAACCTTCTTTTCTCCAATGAAAACAACCCCAAGTGCCTCAGCCTTTCCTCATAGGATTTTCCTACCATACCAGGCAACATCCTGGTAAACTTCCTCTGCACCCGTTCCAGTGCCTCCACATCCTTCCTATAGTATGGCGACCAAAACTGCACACAATATTCCAGATGCGGCCGCACCAGAGTCTTATACAACTGCAGCATGACCTCAGGACTCCGGAACTCAATTCCTCTACCAATAAAAGCCAGTACGCCATATGCCTTCTTCACTGCACTATTTACCTGGGTGGCAACTTTCAGAGATCTGTGTACATGGACACCAAGATCCCTCTGCTCTTCCACACTACCAAGTAGTCTACCATTAGCACAGTAATCCATCTTTTTATTACTCTTACCAAAGTGAATCACTTCACACTTAGCTACATTGAACTCCATTTGCCACCTTTCTGCCCAGCTCTGCAGCTTCTCTATATCCCGCTGTAACCTGCCATATCCTTCCTCACTGTCTACAACTCCTCCGACTTTCGTATCATCCGCAAACTTGCTCACCCAACCTTCTAACCCTTCCTCCAGGTCATTTATAAAAATGACAAACAGCAATGGTCCCAAAACAGATCCTTGCAGAACACCGCTAGTGACGGCACTCCAAGATGAACCTTTGCCATCAACTACTACCCTCTGTCTTCTTCCAGAGAGCCAATTCCTAATCCAAACCTCCAACTCACCCTCAATGCCATATCTCTGTATTTTCTGCAGTAGCCTACCATGGGGGACCTTATCAAACGCCTTACTAAAATCCATATATACCACATCTACCGCTTTCCCCTCATCTACCTCCTTAGTCACCTTCTCAAAGAATTCAATAAGGTTTGTGAGGCACGACTTGCCCTTCACAAAACCATGCTGACTATCCTTGATCACATCATTCTTATCCAGATGTGCATAAATCCTATCCCTTACAATTCTCTCTAAGACTTTGCCCACAACAGAAGTGAGACTCACTGGCCTATAGTTACTAGGATTATCCCTACTCCCCTTCTTGAACAAGGGAACCACGTTTGCTAGCCTCCAGTCCTCTGGCACTACTCCTGTCGACAAAGAGGACACAAAAATCAAGGCCAATGGCTCTGCAATCTCCTCCCTTGCTTCCCAGAGAATCCTAGGATAAATGCCATCAGGCCCAGGGGACTTATCTATTTTCACCCTTGCCAGAATTTCCAACACCTCTTCTCTACATATCTCAAAGCCATCCATTCTACTTATTCGTGCCTCAGTATTCATATCGACAACAATGTCCTGTTCCTGAGTGAATACTGACGAAAAGTATTCATTCAGCGCCTCCCCAATCTCTTCAGCCTCCACACGCAACTTCCCATTACTATCCTTGATTGGACCTATTCCTTCCCTAGTCATTCTTTTATTCCTAACATACCTATAGAAAGCCTTAGGGTTTTCCCTAATCCTACCAACTAAGCACCTTTCATGTCCCCTCCTTGCTGCTCTTAGCTCTCTCTTCAGGTCCTTCCGGGCTACCTTATAACTCTCAATTGCCCCTATTGAACCTTCACGCCTCATCTTTACAAAGGCCGCCCTCTTCCATTTAACAAGGGATTCCAACTCCTTATTAAACCACGGCTCCCTCACACGACCCTTTCCTCCCTGCCTGATAGGTACGTACTTATCAACGACACTCAATAGTTGCTCCTTGAACAAGTTCCACATATCAATTACGCTCTTGCCTTGGAATCTACTTTTCCAATCCACACATCCTAAGTCATGCCTCAACGCATCATAATTTCCCTGCCCCCAGCTATAACTCTTGCCCTGTAGTACACACTTATCCCTCTCCATCACTAGAGTAAAAATCACCGAATTGTGGTCACTGTCCCCAAAGTGCTCACCTACCCCTAGTTCTAATACCTGGCCTGGTTCGTTACCCAGAACCAAATCCAGTATGGCCTCACCTCTTGTTGGCTTATCTACATATTGTGTCAGGAAACTCTCCTGCACACATTGCACAAACACTGACCCATCTAACGAACTTGAGCTATAGCTTTCCCAATCAATATCAGGAAAGTTAAAGTCTCCCATAACAATCACCCTATTACTGTCACTCTTCTCCTGAATCATCTTCGCAATCCTTTCTTCAACGATTCTAGGACTATTAGGAGGCCTGTAAAAGACTCCTAACTGGGTGACCTCACCTCTCCTATTCCTAACCTCAACCCAAACTACCTCAGATGGCAAATCTTCGTCCATCTTCCTTTCCACCGCTGTAATACTATCTTTGACAAGCAAAGCCACACCCCCCCCTCTTTTGCCCCCACCTCTGACCCTACTAAAACATTTAAACCCTGGAACCTGCAACAGCCAATCCTGTCCCTGATCTAGCCACGTCTCCGTAATAGCCACAACATCGAAGTCCCAGGTACCAACCCACGCTGCGAGTTCACCTACCTTATTTCGTATACTTCTGGCATTAAAGTATACACACTTCAAGCCACTCTTCTGTTTACAGGCACCCTCCTTTAAGATTGATGCCATATTCCTAACCTCCCTACACTCCAGGTCCTGCACCCTACAGCTACAGTCTGGGTTCCCATGCCCCTGCAGAGTTAGTTTAAACCCCCCCCAAGAGCACTAGCAAACCTCCCCCCAAGGATACTGGTGCCCCTCAGGTTCAGGTGCAGACCATCCTGTTTATAGAGGTCCCACCTTCCCCAGAAAGAACCCCAGTTATCCAAGTACCGAAATCCCTCCCTCCTGCACCATCCCTGTAGCCACGCATTTAACTCTTCTCTCTCCCTATTCCTCGACTCTCTATCATGTGGCACGGGTAACAAACCAGAGACAACAACTCTGTTCGTTCTAACTCTGAGCTTCCAACCTAGCTCCCTAAAAGCCTGTCTAACATCCTCAGCACTCCTCCTACCTATGTCATTGGTGCCAATATGGACCACGACTTCAGGCTGCTCCCCCTCCCCCTTAAGGACCCGGAAAACACGATCAGAGACATCACGTACCCTTGCACCTGGGAGGCAACATACCAAACGTGAGTCTCTCTCGTTCCCACAAAACCGCCTATCTGTGCCCCGAACTATCGAGTCCCCAATTATTATTGCTCTGCTCTTCTCCACCCTTCCCTTCTGAGTAGCGGGGACAGGCTCCGTGCCAGAGGCCTGAGCCCCGTTACTTACCCCTGGTAAGTCGTCCCCCCCACAAGTATCCAAAACGGTATACTTGTTCTTGAGGGGAACGACCACAGGGGGTCCCTGCACTGGCTGCTTCCTCCCAGTCCCCCTCACTGTCACCCATCTATCTGCCATCTTTGGAGTTACTACTTCCCTATAGCTCCGATCTATGACCCCCTCTGCCTCCCGAATGATCCGAAGTTCATCCAACTCCAGCTCCAGTTCCCTAACACGGTCTTGGAGGAGCTGGAGATGGGTGCACTTCCTGCAAGTGTAATCAGCAGGGACGTCCATGGCATCCCTCACCTCATACATGTTGCAGGAGGAACATTGCACTGCCTTCACTGCCATCCCTCTAAAGCTAACCTTTATTTTAAACAAAAAACTGGGTCTAAAGAATACAACAAGCAAAATTCGGCACTTACCTCCTTACCACAACGGATCTTATTATTAGGTTAGAGGAGGAGGGCGGGTGGGAGGCACTACCTCCGTAGTGCCTCGGGTTCTTCAGCTGTGCGCTTTTAAAGGGGAAACAAACCTACCCAGGTAAGCTTACGCTCTACCTGCTTCCGGGTCTCGGCTGCCTCTCTGGTCGTCGTCACTTCCCCCTGCTGCTCCCGCTCTTTCTGTGAAGAGAGTGAAAAAAACACCGCTGCCCGCTACCGGTAAGTACTTTTAAAACAAACAGTCTTACCTTAGCTGCTGCTCGCAATCAAAATGACCGTTAGCGTCGAAGGGTGAGTATTTATACTCACTGCTTTCCTTCCCGGCTGCCTCTCTGGTCGTCATCACTTCCCCCTGCTGCTCCCGCTCTTTCTGTGAAGAGAGTGAAAAAAACACCGCTGCCCGCTACCGGTAAGTACTTTTAAAACAAACAGTCTTACCTTAGCTGCTGCTCGCAATCAAAATGACCGTTAGCGTCGAAGGGTGAGTATTTATACTCACTGCTTTCCTTCCCGGCTGCCTCTCTGGTCGTCGTCACTTCCCCCTGCTGCTCCCGCTCTTTCTGTGAAGAGAGTGAAAAAAACACCGCTGCCCGCTACCGGTAAGTACTTTTAAAACAAACAGTCTTACCTTAGCTGCTGCTCGCAATCAAAAAAAAAAAAATTGTCCTGATGCATGCAAGATGAAAGCTTTGTCAATGTGTCTCTTTTCAGAATGAATTTAATTCAGATGCATTTTTAATGAAATTCTCACAGTCTTTTCAATATTCGAGTGGATGGAGATTCTTTCTCATATAAGTGGACAATTCCATTCAGGTCTTGGTTTGGTTTTTCAACACTTACCTTGAAGATTTACAAATGGTAGCGCCTTAGTGTCAATGTGGTTTCTTTTGAAGTATACACAGGAGTCCGGGACTGCAGTAGGTTACTGATGGTGAAGTTGTTTCTCCAGTTTTTACTTCAAATAACATACAGCAACACCTCATGGATTTCAATAAAGTGATTTATTCCCAGAATACATCTCCAAGAATTGTTGCATTAAAATTAGTTCTAGGCCTCTTAAATCATTAAGGCATTGACTGTACAGAAATATTATTATATTTCCACAAAGGTAGTCAACTGCAAAAGATACAAGGTAAGGCATAAGCTGCTGGAATTTGAATGTTAAATTTATCATAGCTCATAAAAATCTGTCAACAAATACTTCAGCAAAATGGAGAATGTGATTATTACCAGTGTCTTAATTAGCAAATTGGCAAATAAAACATTAGTTTGGCATGTAGATTTAGGGAGTGACCTGTAGCAAAAGAACAAGTGCTCACATTTAGGTTTTGACATTTTGATCCCCCTTTGAGAATAGGAGGAAGCTAATGGCTGCTGGAAAGCAAAACAATGCAGGGAAGTAGAAATGTGATTTCATCTCACCCAAAAACCAAGCTCAGTCGTCACCCCCACGTCCCAAGTTTAAACAAGTTTCAATAATGCAGACTCATGTCTCCTGTCACAGAATGATTTCAGAAAAGGTATGAGTATTCCTTCATTTAATTGGGGTTCCTTCATCCATCCCTCTTTATGCTTAACACATAGCGATTTTAAATCATATAGCGTTGTGCAGTCAAATGAATTACACAGATTGCCATGGAACTAAAATGTTTGTTCTCACCAATACTTTTTTAAGTAGTGACCAAAATCTCAATGTTGAAAGACAAATGAGTAATGTGAGAGATTGCAAGATACGTGAGGAGGCTAATGAAACTTTGTTTTTTGTATATCTTTCCTTATGTTTACTGGAATGATTCAGAAAATGTCATCTATCATTGTGAAAGGGGGGAGATAATTTGAGTCTCAATTGACTCAAAGGTGCCACAGTTGGTGAGAAGATTCAAATGAACTCAATCCTTTTTCGTAAATGTCATAGTGCAGTACCAGGTTCACAAAAACCCATGATAGAATTTAAGGCTGACCAACATATTCATTCACTGCTGGGATCTGAGGGAGTCTTCAACCTTTCAATGGGGCCTTATAACTGCTCACAACATAACCCTGTCAGTCAACACAGGGATACACAGGCTAATTCTAACAGACAAGCAGCAGGAACCTTATCAGAGGTACACAGCTCATCACATTCCAGTCGAGTTATGATGCACAATCTGACTTGGGGTGGGATGGGTGGCAAAAAAGAATCTGTGTGGATTTCTTAGTAGTTTGGTTTACAGACTCTTAAGAATGCTGATGAGTTTCTTTATACAAACGTATGAACAAGGAGCAGTATGCTTTTCAGCCCCTTGAGCCTTCTCTGCTATTTAATAAGATCCTGGCTGATCAGATTGTAATCTCAAATTCACATTTCTGCCCACCCCAATAACCTTTTACCTGTTTGCTTACTATTCAACTCTGACTAAAATATTCAAGACTCTTCGTCCACTGACCTTTTAGGATAAGAGACTCATAACCCTCCGAGAGCAAAAGATCCTTCTCATCTTAAATGGGGGATCCCTTATGTTAAAAAAAAGACTCTCTAGTTCTAGATTCTTCCATATCAGAAAGTGTCCCTTCCACACCCAACCCTGTCAAGAGGCCCCAGGATCTTGAATGTTTATATCACAGTCAGATGCTTGGCTGAGAAAAAAAGTATTTATATTGTTGTTTTTGTGGACTTGATGTTCATACAAAAATGTGTGCTTAAAAGAAAAGAAATTCACAGCCATTGGAGGACTGGGCTGAATTATTTAATCAACAGGGATCTCCAGCCAAAATATTCTGCGCGTGAGAATAATTTAGACGCAGACTGAATGAATGGATTTTTTAAAATGTGTATTCCTGGCACAAAGATTCACCCATTGAGAGCTTGTCTGGGAAAACTGCAGGTATGTTCCCTATAATTTTCCATTCAAATTGAGAGAAAATTGTGTGGGTTTGGGAGTGCGATGTGCCAAGATGCTCCCCCAGTGAGGTTCTCTCCCAGATATACATATTAGTGCCCTTCCCAAATTGCTATTGAATGGAAGGGAGATCTCCAGCATGGGCTGAAATATTTTACCTTGTACTTTTTGCACTCACCATCCCTTGGGTTAACAGTGACCATTTTGATCAAACAATCAATATACAGTACGGATTTTGCTCAGTGAGAACTTTTTTCCCTCTCTTTTTGTTTTAGTTTACATAAACCCTCACCTATGGTGTGACGGTTATTGTTTAGTGCATGTCTTTTGGTCTGGCACCTGGCCAGGGCAGCTATCTGTTTACCTTCATATTCGCCTGGAGGGTTAAACCTTCAAGCATGGGTTCTTCTGCTGAATTACACATATAATTACTTACATTTGCCTGTAATAAAAAGTATTAACTTGCACCCAGGTTACATTATTTCATCACACGCACACGTGCAAACAACAAAGAAGAGCATTAGAAGGTGACACTGGAAGCCAACGTTTGTAGGCCAGGAACAATTAAGACAAAAACTTTTCACATTTGAGGAATGAGGAATATTTAGTGGAAAACAGAGATTAATTTCACAGCAGAATGTAAATGGTAAAGTGGTGCACTCATTGATCTGTGGCCATCAACAAATTAAACTCCATTGCCTTAACCATAATACATAAAGGAGAACTATCTCATTTTGATTAATTGGGATTCCAACCAAATGTTTGGAAGGGGATGGGATGCAGGAATTACATTGTGTGTATTTTCATCAACTTCCAGTACTTTCAACATTTTATCACAACCAGTAAATAAGGTTCAGGTCATTACAAGTAAAAATACAACATAAATACAACTTAACAACATAATTAGCAAGCTGCATTTCAATTAAAGTATTTGTCCCTGCTCTAAATTCATCAAGGTTAAATTCACAATAATGGATTTAATGGGTCAATATTAGTCAACTTATTCCACCTCAAAATCATTTATCCAACATAAGGCTATTTACCTTAACTTTAAAATGAAGATGATTAAGCTAATCTTCAAGTGAGAATTTTAGTGGGGTATTATTGGGATTAACTTGATTTTAGTTTCTTGAATTAAAATGACAACTGTGACTACAATTAGAATATGAAAGTCTAGTCACTTGTATGCACAAATATTAAGCATTAGCTCCATTCTATTTGGGATAAGCATCAGTGCTATGAGGGCTAGGGCGTATTCGCGCATTCATTTCCTCTTCAAATGTTCTTGTTGTTTTGACTGTTCATGTGAGGATTCAAGTTGGACTTGAACTTCAATGACACCTGTGTTTTGCTCAACTGGTGAAAAGTGTATTGCACCCTCACCACCAGTTAAAGGATGTGTCAATGTACATTTACACTGCAGTCCTCTTCTAACAGTGCAGGAGAGAACCCATGAAGGAAACCATCTCGCCAACTTTCCATTAATCTCACTTGGCCTCCACTTGGTAGCCTGTCCAACAAGGTGAGGTCAAATCTAATTTTGAAAGAAATGGTGAAAAGAGGTCTGTGTTCATTCCACTGGCTTGTGGAATAATGTGTTGGAACATCACCAGACAAACTCTTGGGAAACCACCCAAGACAAGCTTACACTAAATGATATTAAAGTGGTTTTCCTTCAGGATGGTGAGGGATTAAAAATAACTCGGAAAGTTTTAATTTATCTTTGTAGTTTTGCACACTATTTGCGCAGAAAGGAGGGGAGGGAAAGGGCTGGAAAAATGTCCTTTTTCCACCAGGCTGTCCAAATAAATGGGATTGTTAGAAATTAACTTGATATTGAATTGTGTCGACTGGGGATGGCTGCACAGTTTAATGCTCCAAACAATGATCACATTTGCATGTTAAATTCATTGAATCCAATGTCTGTTTGGAATACAGTACGTAACTCAAGTTCTCAACTATCTGGATTAGTCAATGACTAGAGTGCACTCTCTCATGCCCACTTCAAGACCTTTTCACTTTTATTTACCTAGTCAGCAAATAAGGACCAGAAGTTTAAAAAAAACAGTACTTAAAAACAGGAGCTAATAAAAGTACACTATGCACACGGAAGCACTGGGATAATCAGAACCAGACGGTAGACTTCAAGCGACAAGACAAAAACAAGGAAGTAGTTTTAAACTTGTATTCGTGGACGGACATGCCAAAAATTGGCCAAGATTTAAGTGTTTTCTGATCCTCGTACACCCCTACTGAATAGCAATGCCATGCCATCTCATTCAGCATGAATTAGACGGAGTTTAAGGAAAAGTGTTGTCAACGGTACAGCAGAATCAAGGAATTGAGATGTAATTGTGATGGAAACAGTCTCAGATCACGCCAGATTCTTCCAAATATCATTCCCAGTCTCCAAGCTGCAGCAGAACAGCACCTTTTTATTAGTTTGGCCCCTCTATGTTCCAAAATTTAATGAATAGAATCAAATCCAAAGGACTCATGAATACCTTTTGACTTATATTTGAAGTTTATATGAGTCAGGGCATTTTGATTCATGGAGAAAGTGAGGACAGCAGATGCTGGAGATCAGAGATGAAGAGTGTGGTGCTGGAAAAGTACAGCTGGTCAGGCAGCATCCGAGGAGCAGGAGAGTTGAGCACAGGCATAATTCCTGATGAAGAGCTTATGGTTGAAATGTTGATTCTCCTGCTCCTCGGATGCTGCCTGACCAACTGTGCTTTTCCAGCACCACGTATTTTGATTTCTCTAAATTTTACTGCACTTAGCATTGTTTCTCAGATCATTAATGAGTTCAAACTCTTATGAATATTGTCCCTTTAAGTCTTCGAATAAAATTTGAGTTCACCCACACAATGCTACGAGGGTCTCCTGCAAGTCAGCATCAAAATCTTGAAAATATTCTGCAATCCAACAGTTATTCATGAAAGAATTAATGAATAACATACTTCTCTGCACAAAAAAGTGAGCTAAATCAAAGTAGGACACAGTGCAAATCCAGCACAGGACAGAAATAGAATCCAGGTTTTAGAATATTGATCAGCTTACAGATATTGAAAACCCTTTGTTTCCTATTATACCTGCCTTCAGAAGTTTTTTTGCTCATCTTGTTTGCTTCATTCATATCACATTGATGAATTTTACCTTAAACCATCGATGTTATTTTGGAAGAATACACCACAAGTGATATTGTCTGGTGATATGAACCTACAAAGCAGAGCAAAACACGATGATACGGGTTGCACCTGAATAGTAAAAGCTTTTTGGCTTAAATATAAACTGATTACAGAATTACAGCTGTCTGTCAATTTAAAAGACAATGCCGAAGGGTTTCAGAATCTACTGAGTAGCTAAATAGGTTCTCAACAGCAAGTTATTTCAGAGTCAGAGGCAATCAACAACAAAGGATCTGTACCGTCCTTGCACAATAAAGTGCACCAAAAAGCTCTGGCAGTACAAGATTGGACACCCTCCCCACCCTGTTCCACACCCATCTGCAATCAACATTTCTACTAGCTTGTATCTTGGGGCAAGTTATCTGCATTGAAGCTGAGAAGACTACCCTCCCCTACCCTACCCCCAACACCTGATCTATTTCTCTGCTCAGTTCATCATAGAATTGTACTGAATGTACCCCAAAAACAACTGTCGCATTCCATTTTGCTTCAGCCAGAAGTGCAACAGGTTGAATAGACTTTGACAACAGATTCAGAATAACCTTATGGTTTTATGTTGGTGAAAAACATGGAACCAGTTCGAACAAATGTGTATCTAAGGTATTTCAAAGTTAAATACTGTACCAATTTGAACTCTGGTACTTTTTGCTTAGAAAAAAAACCCAAGCCCACCAGTAAGACATTTGTTGAGTGAAGTTTTATGGTATGAAGCAATCCTGCAAGAAGAATATCGGCAAAAAGTTAGTGAGGGAACTAAAACTTCCAAAAGATCTTTCTAAACCACCAGGAGGGTTTGTCAGGGTTAAAGAGTTCAACCATTATTCTTTAGCCAAAGTCTCTAACAAGTTTTGCTTTACTTTTCTGTTTTGTTTTCATGCCAGCAATATTGTGCCAGAACAATATCTTTCAATAGCCTTTCTATAATGCACCTCATTACAGTAGTTATATATTTACTTCAAACAAACATGACATTGTGTGGCTAAGTGCTGTTTAATATGAGCAACTGGCCAAGAGGACACTGATGTCAAGTTCTGTAAATGGGTGTGTATGGCATGAATACAGTTAACCTTGCAATACAACTGGTCGATTGTGTTCAATGGGAAATGTTCAGTACAGCTCCAGGTTCTGGCTGACTTGATGTGGTATTTAAAGTTTACATTCCTTTGTGTGGGCATGGGAAAGATGCAGTTACAGATTTTATTGCCCCCTTCTAAATTCCTGGACATCAGATATCTTTTGATTGCTTTATTAGCTGCTCATGAGATATTCTCTGTCCCTGTTTGTTTGCTGCCTGACATGTTTGAAGCAATAAAAAGAAACTCATTCTTTATGGTCACACTGATCCCACATCAATCCTCCAGGCACCAGTCTGGTAACTGGTTGCAAAGGTCATTTATAGGTAGCTGTTGCACCAATTTACCTTTGGAGCCACTTAATGGCTGTTTATACTAGTTGATGGTAATCCTATACTATCCAAAGATGTGCCATCTCATTGAATATATTCTGGTTCTAAGTTAGCACTCACTTGGCATCTAATTGGCTTGAGATCACTTCAGGCTGCCTCTTATATGGTGTGAGCTTTGAACTACTCATGATTCGGGCCTGACGTGTCAACTAGAAATCTTGCATTATTGGTTATTACATTCCTACTTAGATTTTGCCACTGAGGTAAAATGCTCTGGAATTGTTTGCAATTCACTTCAATAAGAACAAAGCTAGATATTGATATCGGAGAGATGCAACAACTAAGATGTGGCACATCTAAATATTTTTTACTTGTAGTTTCTTTTGCATTAAAAAAACAAGTTGTAAATATAAAGTGACATAGGCCAGTTAATGTCTAATGATGTGTGTTGGGAGCAATATTTGGACAGCGCCATCAGATGTGTTCAAATCTTTTCAGACATTACGCGCTGACTGATACTGACCAGCGAGATGTCGTAGATCGTTGGAAGACTGATGTGAACAAGACAGTTGAACATGTTCGAAGAGTGCAGATAACATGTTTCAGATAAAGCATTTTGCAAAAAAAAAGGTATCATATGTTCCACATTCCACAGTGAAAGTAATATTCTTCAAAAGGTCATCATGTCTGCTTTCTTCTTAATACAGTGTCCCTTTGACGTTCTGAAGTACCACGTGATAAGCATCTTTCAATGGGTGATCATTAATGAATTACAATAATTCATTGTGGAATTACTAGACTATAAAGTGGGCAATGGTGGATCCTCAAGTTTACCTGACTCCTTGGTTCATGCTGACGAACGTTTAGTCGTGATACTTTCACTGATGTAATAAGAATTGAATCACCAAAAGCTGGAGACCGAAACAAACCACACACTAAGCAAATTATAGGAATTCAAAAGTTGGGGTAAACCCACAAATGAGAACAAGTGTCAAACGATCAACGATGCTGGACAATCAAGTGTTAACAATAACCCCAGACTGGAAGCTGCTGACATATTTTGCTGAGTCAATATTATTTCTCAGTGAGAGCAAGTTAATTGCAGCAACCTTGAAATTAAAATTTTGTATGATGATCTGTCAAATAGATTTAAAATAAAAATGCATTTTTTTCTAAATGGGGAAAATGATTGTTTCCAAACTAATTTCTTCAGTAAAATAAATCTTGAGGTTAGCTCAGGCCAACATCGAGCGACATCATCAAGACAAATCCTGCGATGGAAGTCCAGGATGCCAATTTGCCATTTCCACTGAAAATGAAAGCAATGCTGTCAGTCTTTCTTACAATGCTTCAATTGTCATTCTGCACACAGATCTTTGGAATGACTCATTGAATTAGAATAACATACAATACTTGCCTTCACCTGTTCAGTGACAGACACGTATGCATAACCTATAAAACATGGACTGGCATTTACATGTGCTTTCTTTATTCTTTCACAGGATGTGCACAACCGTGGTATGACCAACATTTGTTGTCTATTTCTAACTGCCCTTGAACGGAATGGCTTGCTTCCTTTTTCAGAGTAGCCAAGTTCGGTACCAATGGGGATGGCCTCAACCAGGACCTCGGGTTCATGTCACACTACAGGTGATCCCACTGCAATATACACTTTCTCACACACGTGCGCACAAGTGCACACATGCACACACACACTCACCTACAGACCCACACACTCACGCAGACCCTCTCTCATACACACACTCTCTCGTACGCTCACACATATATCCCCCACACTCACACCTGCACTATTTCACAGACTTATATCCCATTACACTCACATACATACACATATTCTCTTACACCCCCCTACACACACCCACATGCATACACTCACTTGGTCTCCCCGACATGCACACACATTTACATTTTGAGGTAAATTTGTACTTGTAGGATTACATTTTATTTTGCTCAAAAACTGCATAAATCCTGGTAAGGTTCTGTAAATCCCATTTTACAAATAGAATCAGTCTGACCTAGCATTGGGACACAAACAGACTTTAACCTCACACCTTCAATGTATTTTCTGAGCTGAGATGGCACCTATTGTTAAAGCTATCTTGAGAATGTAACTTTTAAAAAGTTCTGGGATTTACATATGAGGGAACAGAAACTAACATGGTCATTCTAAAAGGTGAAAGACTAAGCTAAATTTGTTTAATATTACATTCCATGACACTGCAATCCTGTTGCTATAAATTCTGTCTTATGATTCTGCTCTACAGCCACCTGAAGAAGCAGCGCTTCAAAAGCTAGTGCTTCAAAATAAACCTTTTGGAGTATAACCTGGTGTTGTGTGATGTTTAACATTTTCAGAGAACAGTTCAGAGTTATCCACACTGCTGTGGATCTGGAGTTACATATAATTCAGATGGGTTTATACAACAATTGATATACAAATTATCATGGTCACCATTACAGAGACCAGTTGTTTGGTCCAGATTTATTATTGATTTTAAATTACCACTAGCCTTGATGGGATTTTAATCTATGTCATGGGAGTATCAGTATTGACTTCGAGATGACTAGTTTTGAGACATTACTGTGACAATACCATTGCCCCTACTTGCTTTATGTAGGAGCTTATCAAAAACAAGAAGGGAAGTAGAGGTGAAAAGAATTAGGGCATATAGGATGGAAAATAAAGTTAAAATAGATTTGAAACATTTACCAACTGAAAAGGAATTCAGCGATAGCAACCTATATTTTTACAGATCATCCACTGTAGAGAAACACAAAAAGCATTTCACTATGAAACAAGATCTGACCTCAAACCAGATAAGGAGACTTTAGGTTAGCTGACCAGAAGCATGTTGGAGTTGCCCATTGGTGAAGAGAATTGTAATTTGAGGCAGCAGTTTCCACATTCGGAATCATGGCCTTCGTATTCATGGCAACCAGATAAGATAATGATGTGCTTCACAGAAAGCTTACTGGGAAGTGCAAGCTTGTTATTTAGTAAAGAGTGCAAGGGAAAGTCTGATTCCACCATAATCAAAGTCTCTTTAAGTAATTATCATTACATATAGGTATCCTGAAATAATAAATGCAACAAACATCCTTTAGATAAATGGCTGTGGAAAGTAAGAGATAAGCCCCCACCCCATCAGCAGTGGAGACTGAAGGAAGAATGGTACAAACAGCAAGGACTGAATGACATATAATGAAGGGTATAAACAGATAACCTCGCAAAAGGTCATCGGAAAACAGAGTGCATTATAAGGGAGCAGTAGCAAAACATTATTTAGTCATTATGACCTTGGGAAAATAAACAATCACAGCTTCACAAGGTACCAAACAGCACCCACTCAGTAGATGCAGCTGGCAAATGTCTGGGGAGGGGCATAACAGTCAGAGGGGAGGTGGCAAGCATTGCACGCCAATGTTGCATGTAATCATTGTAACATGGAATGTATAAATATCTTGGAGTCTGTTTCGAGTGATTTCTTCGAGGCTGCGTGGTAAGGAACTCCGAATAAACATCAATTTGTGCTGCTGATCACAGGACTCAGGCTCCCCTTTACAATTCCTCCCCAACAAAGTGTTAGGTTTTAAAAAGTGCCATAACTGAGGTAAGTGGGTCAGAGAGGTGCAGGCAGGACATTCCAGATCTTGGGGACGAGACAACTAAGAGGATGCGCCCCTCTGGTGGACCAATTAAAGATACAAAATAGGCCAAAATTTAAGAAGTGCAGATACCTTGGTTGAGAGAATGGTGAGGATTAGAGATAGGGGTGAGGCCAGGGAGGAATATGAAAAGAAGGATTAGAATTTGAAAATCATGACATTGCTTAATGGGAGCCAGTATAGGTGAGTATGCAGAGATGATAGAACAGGGCTTACTGAGAGTCATGACACAGTCAAGGACAGTCATGACTCAAGTAGTGTATAAAAGGATTACACAGGAGGCCTATACATGGAGAAACATAGATGCAGATTAGGAAGTGGGACAGGAAGAAAGACAAATGCACATTCTGCATACAAATTTCTACTTATCTGTTCTTTCATGTTCATATTTTGTTTATAGTTGAACAAACTAATCATGAGAATTGTTGGTTAAATTAAAGGGGAACTTCACTCATATCTTTGGATTTGATTGCGGCATTAGATTTTTACTCTAAACTGTGTAAGTTCAGCTTCCGGTATCTGCAGTTGTAATGTCTACCACAAGGCTGTAGACCTGCATCTCTGCCCTCATTCTAAATGGTAGCTGACTATTATTTGTTGTATTATTGTTGCAAGAGTAGAATTTGGTTCATTTATTTCACAATATGAAGAATTGATGCATTACAATTTCTAAGTGCACGTGACAGACATACAGTTAGAACATTTTGCACATTTCAGGCTATAGCAAGTGTAGATCTCATTGTGGTTACTTAAAAAATGCTTGGTCATTTAGTAATTCAGTAACCACTTGAAGTTTGGTTCCCGAACTTTACCATTTTACTATGTTAAAACAAAGAAGAATTCTGCTAAATGCAGAAAGATCAGGACTGAAGAATCTAATGTCTCAGACAGAGCCAAGCAGACAACAGGAATGGCAGTATCTGTATTGCCAAAAACTGGAGCTCTCTGTGATTAACTAAAGATCTGGCTGCAGCGATAATTTGAGTTACAATGCATGACTGCCTGTTTTACACCCAGGAATTGAAGACAGGCTGATTGAAGGGAGGAAGAAAGAAACATCTACAGGTTCAGTTGCTAAATCTATGAACCATCTAACCTCAATTGTCCAACACATGCCAAACAAGTCCATTATTACTATTCATTGCTTTCGGCTACTGTTAAAGCATGACCTGTCTTTCATTTGTTTCCTTTCAGCTTTCTTGCGTTACATCGCCTGCCCAGCTGGAATGACTGCGACTGTTGGTGAGGACACACCTCAAAAAGGGATTGACACCACATTCGCCCGTGCATGTAGGGGAGTGGGCATCCCCATTTGAAAGGATGGTAATAAGACAATGTTGATTAAAAACGGCATGACACGTTCCTATATTTAATTCTCTTAATGCCTCAGTGCAGGATCAAGCCTCAGACAATGGAAGGAATACGTGAACACTATATCGCAAATTGTAAATCCCAATGATGAATGGAAATCAATCAGCAGTCTTTTCAAGGGAATTTGCTTTGAATAACATATCCTTACCTCACTGAACACAAAATCAGCATTGCAAATTGCCATGTCGCAGAGTGGAGCAGAGACTCGATAATTATGGTCCACATGTAAATACCTGACACAGTTATAGAGTTATAGTACGAAGAGAGGCAGAGAACACTCAGAGTTGGGGTGGATGGTGATGGAGGCTGAGGGTTTAAAATGTCATTTGAGGAGATTTTTTTATTTTTGAAGTTCCTCTGGAGGATGTAAGGTGGGCATGAAAGGTAAAGGTAAAGTCACCAATGTCCCAGAGGACCAAAGGGCTGTTCTCTCATCAGAGTGAGAGAGACGACTGGTGGTCAGTTTAACCTGAGAGTCACCACGCCTCAGGTGATGGGTGAGTTTGTTAAAATGGGACCTTAAATGTAACCTCAACTGCTTTGGAAAGACATATCATACCCACCAAGTCCTCTACTTAATAAAGCTGCCAGGTTATGCGATGTGTGGGACAGTCAGAAAACTGGAGTTGAAAACAAAAATCTGGGTAACAATGAGGCTCCTCATTATCATGTTTAAACCTACCACCCACTTTCTGGGATTAGGTTGGTTTACCTCCCAACTTCAGGCTTCAGTCAAAATCGGGAATGTGAGAAATGGATATAATTTTGCGTTAGGAAACAGATTTTGGATTTTTAATACCAACCCATTACCAACGTCCCACTCTCAAGCTATTTCTTTCTATAAAAACAAAGTCACCCAAACAGTACTCTATAACGTCCAGTAAAATGTTCAAGAGTGTTCTTAATCTGTCATTAAGGCTAAGAATAGATTGCCCACATTTCTACCTGGCTAAGAAATTGCCTTTGCATGAGGAATAGCTCGAAGGAGGGAGGATAATAAAATAATTTCTAAAAAAGATATATGCCATTAAACAATTGATACCCAAGAGATAACTGCAGAGAACTCTGAGTAAGGACAGAAATAATTTCACATTTTGTGTCCACTACTCAAGAATGGAAACCTAAAAGGAGCCACAGAGTGTTGGCATTGAACAAAGATGTCCTCTTGGTGACAAAACAGTTAAATATAAGTAAAACTCCCAAAGATCACAACACTTAAAACTTACAAATCACTTCCATTCAGCACAATCGATTTAACAGCTCCACACAGTGCAATGAATAAAACTTGGAAATCAAAGCAAGAGCTGACCCCCTACCTACCAACCCATGGCCCATGCCATCACGCTACTGCTTGGCTTGCCAAGGCTTTAAAATAATTCAAATGTAAACACTGTGTATATTGCACATATCAATAATAAACTGGTAGTGAATTACAGACAATAATTCAACCTTGGACTCCTGCTGTTGTTTATAAAGCAACTGGACTTTGCTTCTGACATGACACAGCATTAGAACAGCTTTACTACATTTCTGTCTGACAGACTGCCAGATGTCCCCTTGTTTGCATTCATCTGATGAAAGGGGATCTGCCAGTTTCTATTATTTATTTTCTCCTGTGCTGATGAGCCCTCAGAGTCAAACCTGAGAGAATAAGACCTTACTCCCCACCCATAGTGCCTGTCCATAGTGCTCTTTTTTTAAGACCTTTTAGTTCCAGCCTTCTGGTCATCCTACCATTATTTTTACCTTTGAGTTATTATCTGATTCCCTTCTGAAAGATACTGTTGAATCTGTTTCCATCACCCTTTCAGACAGTACATTCCAGATCGAAACAACAGGAAGAAGTGAGAGTGTAGTGCTCATAATCCAGAAACCCGAGACAATGTTCTGGGGATATGGCAGATGGGAAAATTCAAATTCAATGACTAAATCTGGAATTAAAAGCTCATCTGACAGTAACCAATTAACCATGGTCGATTGTTGTAAAGACCCACTTGGTTTACAAACGCCCTGTAATAAATGAAATCTGTTGCCTCTACCCTGCCTGGCCTATGTACATTCCAGAACAGATCTGGTTAAATGCACTCTGAACTGGCCTCGTAAGCCACTTAATCGCCCAAACCATTACAGATCTTAAACAGAATTAAAATGAACAGACCACCGAATATCAACTGAGCCCTGTACCAGAAAGGACAATGACAAACTCAGCTCTGTTAACCCTGTATAGTCCTCCTAAATAATATCTGGAGACTTGTACCAAGATTGGGAGGACTGTCCCACAGATTAGTCAAGCAATGGCCTTGAGACTTAGTCATTTGAATGCAATCATATTTTGGAGACAATTTCCCAAACACCACAACCAACATCTGAGAGTATGTATTTGGACAAGTATACATTTGGGAGGGAGTTGTCCTTAGAGTACTCAATATTGACCCTGGATCCCACAAAGTCAGGAAAGACTCCTCGTCATTAAGACTTAAGGTCTCCATCTTCTTCAGCTGATGAATTAATACATCTTCCTGCTGAATTCCACTTGCAGGAAGGAGTGAGGGTAGTATGGGCACAGAATATACTTTGGGTGGGGTATTTCAATGTTCATTACCAAGCATGATTGAGTAATGACTGAGTTGGCAGAATAACCGACACAGCTGCTGGACTTGGTGTGTGGTGGTGATGAGGGAACCAACCAAGTCAGGCTGCTATGTCACTCAGAGGGCAGCTTGGTGTTCTTGTGTATCAAGGTAGCAGAGGTCATGGCTACAGAAGTTGCTGTCGAAGGAAACGTAGAGAGTTGCTGAAAAGCATTTTGTATTTGGTACATGATGCTGCCAGTTTGGATTGATGTTGGAGGGAGTAAATGTTGAAGGTGGATGGGGTACCAATCAAGCGGGATGCTTTGTCCTGATTAGTGTAGGGCCTCCCGCATGTAGTTGGGGCTGCACTCCTTGAGGCAAGTGGAGAATATTCCGTCATGTTCCATGATGGTACCAACCCACCCGGCCACTGGAAACAGTTTCTCCTTTTTATTTTGTTAAACCCTTTGCAATTTTAAATACCTCTATTAAATGTCCCTACAATCTTTTCAACTTTAAAGATAACAATGGCAGCTTCTCTTCTCTCACCACGGTTTTGAAGTCTCCCATTCTTGGTACAATTTTAGTACATCTCCGCTGCATGATCTGCAAGCCATGCATCTAGTGTTGAAGACTTACTGCGCACGTTCCATTATAATTTCCTATCTCTCGTTTTAATTCCCTTTCTACTTTCTTATACATAGCCCTTATGCTGAAATGCTTTCTACCCTGGTTATTTGGCAAAGGCAAAACTCATCATCACTTTGTTCTCAACTGAAGTCACAGAGAGTTGTTTTATCATTCAGGACTTACCTGAGTTGAGCTTCAGGAATAATGTCATCGATTACAACATAAACCATGGCACCAGCAGCAAAAGCCAAGGCATAGGGCAGGAGAGGCTCGGCCAGAACTACAGCAAAGGCACCAAATATTCCTGCCACTGGCTCAACCATACCACTTAGCTGACCGTACCTTCATGGTGGGAGAAATATAATCATTATTTTCACCAAAATAAAACATCTGACAAAATTGAATGAACAACTAAAATATGAAGCGGGGTACAACTGTATAAACATTTACAGTTAATTCTAGTTAGATGGTCAGCATTCATTGGGGCTCTCACTTGTGGCACAGACTTGGATCAGAAGTCTGGATTCAAGTCCCCATCAGACCAGATGCCGTATCATAACAAATCCAAACACTTTGAATATCAATAACCATTCAGGAGTCTGGAAGTGCATTTGTTGCTTATTTATGGATTCAATGTAATACCAAGGAAAAAAGAAAAATTCCAGTTTGGATCTTGGCACATGAGAGATGGAAGGCCTCCTATTAAAATTACAGGGTACCAATGTGCTGCAAGTTTTACTGTCATCGAAGAATTTCTTATCTTTAAAGGCAATTGAGGGCGGTTAGAAAGGTGGATCCACAGTTATTTATAGAATTACAGGACCATAAAATAGGACAGCAGAGAATGAAGTAATAGGATTAGAAATTAACTTCCGCTTCTAATTTAGTGGAAATTTATTGCTTTTAGCGTCAATTTTGACGTCTTTTGTGAAGTATTTTGGAAGACATATAGGAATGGGGAGTTGATTCCTGCAGAACAGGGAGTCCATCGGAAAAGGGTGGAGATTTGATTTCAATACTCATTCATTAAGCCACATGAGGAAAAATACTTGTTGGCAGCAAACGATTACAATCAAAAACGCATTGCTTAAGAGGGTGATTCAATTGTGGTTTTCAGAATGAACTGGAAAAACATCTGAGGGGGAAAAGAATTGCAGGGTTCTAGAACAAAGGGAGGAGTGGGACTACCTCAAGTGCAGTTTCTTTCCCCCTTTAAATAATTCTTGAGTAGCAAATGCTTTTGAAACTTGCACGTTTGTTAACTGTTTAAAGCACTACCAGCAACTGTCAAAAAAAGTATTCTTCTGTGTGTGAACACCCAAGACAAGTGGTCTTCAAGCAAGGGATAAACTTCAAAAAGGCATTAAATTGCGGGAACTGAGAAACAGAAGGAGTGGGGGAGAAGGAGAGAATTAAGCAAGGCTGAAGTGATAAGCTTTGAAAGGGGTTTTGAAGAAAAATAAAGAAGATACAGTGCTGAGAGACACAGGAAAAACGTTCCAAAATGCTGGCCTGCATCATTGGAAGGCACAAAGCTGAAAGTTGACAGAAAAAGTGGTAAAGAGAGTCAAAATGAGAAGAGTGTAGGTACATAGGGCTGGCTGCGGATGGAAAAGATGAGATTATAGGGGGATTTATCATTAAGAATAAAGGTTTCAACTGATTGATGCTGATGCTAATGAGAGATCAGTGAACCTCAGATAGCTCAAGGGTATTTGAGAACTGGACTGAGTGTGGTTTAGGTACAAGCACTGAAATCTGCCAGTAACTGACAAACAGAAGGCAGCAACCAGAATATATTTGACTGGATAGAACATTTCTGAAAAGAAAATGGATTAAGTCGTTGCCCCTGAGGGCACTGAAGGGGAAATTCTACCCTCATCCCCACCAACTAAATCTTGCCCCAAACACAGAGAAAAGTCACGCCAGGTACAAAGATGAACTTAAACTATTTGCTCAGACAAGATCTGTCACGCTACAGAGTATCACAACACTGTGAGAAGCGGTGCCTGATAGGAACTATCAGGAAGCTCAGGATTATAGATAACACTAAGTATCTGCCGAGAAACCTGCTTTCTGTTGCTATACAAGCCACTCAATGTGATGACATGTAGGTATTTGATCAAAGCAGGTTGCACTGAAAAGAAAATGTTTTATCTCCCAAATAAAGACAGATTTGGTTGGGAAGGAGACAAAAAGTTAACTGCCAATAAGATAAGACAAAGAACAGCCAATCAGGAGGTTTGTGACTCGGTGGAATACTACACTGTTAGTTTTTCTTAGCAGTGATCTTTCCTGTGAAGTCTCCCAGTGCGATGTATATAATGTTGCTATTGTCACTTTTCATACATTCGCATGGATTCTTTTACAATGCATCGTTTGAGAGCTGTAACCATTTCAGGGAACTTGGACAGCACAGTGAGCCTTGAAAAATGGTTTCTTTTCAAAGTCAGTTTAGGGAGTACAACATCCAATGTGGCAAATATGTGCAGCTGATGGGAAACTTTGCACCCTGACCATAGACACAGAGCTGAGGCTAGGCCGTGCTGCCTTCGCATGATTGAACGACAAGATGGCACCCAAATGATGGCACCCAATTGCAAAATCAGTCTTTGGAATCAGCCTTCTTTAAGATACATCCTATTACAGTCAAAGACTCTTCTGGAATTCATATTCGACCTACTTTAACTGTGTAATTGCTCAATTCAAAAAGTGCAATTGCCTCAGCTATTTGGTTTCTAAGATCCCTAAAGTTGATCCTTTTCAGTTTTTTCCTGTAATTTCTCTTTATTGCTCTGATTACTCAATGTCAGACAGGAGTCTGACAATTTAGCTACAGTGGAGAGGTCAGGTTACCTTGTGGCCAGTTCGAGCTGGGTGTTGTCACTGTACCTGTGAAAACTAATTTATGTTTTCAGATAATGAGGAAAATGTATTTCAATCTGGAGAAGTACAACATTATGTATTTGGGGAAGGCAAACGTAACCATAAGACTACAGACCTTCAGATATAGGAGCAGGATCAGGCCATTAGGCTCATTGATTCTGCTCCACCATTTGATCCTGGCTGATATGTTTCTCAACCCTATTCTCCTTCTCCCCATAACCTTTGATTCCCTTACCGATCAAGAACTTATCTTTTGTTTTCTTAAGTGGCCTCCACAGCCTTTTGCAGCAATGAGTTTCACAGAGTCACCACCCTCTGGCTGAAGAAATACCTCCTCCTCTCAGTTCTAAAGGGTCATCCCTTGACTCTGAGGCTGTGCTCTTGATCTCTCCTGTTAGTGGAAACATTTTCTCCATGTCCACTCTATCCAGGCCACTCAGTATTCTGTAAGTTTCAATCAAATCCTCCTCATTCTCTAAACTCCATCGGGCACAGACTCATTCTTCAACTGCTCCTCATATGACAAGCCTTTCATTCTTCCAAATCTCCTGTGGGTGCCCTCCAAGGCGAGCACATCCTTCCTTAGCTATGGGGCCCAAAACTGCTCACAATATTCCAAATGTGGTCTGACCTAAGCCTTATACAACTTCAGCTGTACATATTTACTCTGTATTCTAGCCCTCTTGAAATGATTCTAAGTCCCAACTGGTTTGCACGTTAACCTTAACTAGGACTCCTTAGTCCCTTTGTGCTTCAGATTTCCAAAATCTTTCACCAAAGAGAAAAGAGCCTCAGACTCTATTCTTCTTACCAAAGTGCATGGCTTCAACTTTCCCATTTCTTATTCAATCTGCTCCTTCTTTGCCCACTCTCCCAACCTGTCCATGTCCTCCTGAAGTCTCCCGACCTCCACAACAGTATATGCCCCTCCATATATCTTTGCGTCATCTGGAAAACTTAGGAATAATTCCCTCAGTTCCTTTGGCCAGATCATTAATGTAAAACATGAATAGTTATGTTCCCAACATGGAGGCCCAGTGAAACTCCACTCATTGGTTGCTATCCTGGAAAAGACCCATTATCCCCATTCTCTGCCTTCTGCCAGTCAGCAAATCCTCTAGCCTTACCAGTACCTTACCCCTATTTCCATGGGTTCTTACTTTACTAAGCAGCCTCCTGTGCCATATCTTATCAAGTGAATACAGTATAAACAGGAGGGTATTGAGAGGGGTAGAGGAAGTGCATGTCCACAGGTTGCTGAAGGTGCCAGGGAGGTAAGGTGGTAAAGAATGCATATGTGTTCCTTCATCAGGAGAGGTATTAAATACAAAATCAAGGATGCAACGCTGAAACTATATATGACTTTTTCATGTAGAGGGTAGTACGTGTATGGAATGAGCTGCCAGAGGAAGAGGTGGAAGTTAGTACAATTGCAACATTTAAAAGGCGTCTGAATATGGGTATATGAATAGGAAGGGTTAAGAGGGATATGGGCCGGGTGCTAGCAGGTGGGACTTGACTGGGTTGGGATATCTGTTCGGCATGGATGGGTTGGACCAAAGGATCTATTTCCGTGCTGTACACCTCTATGACTCTATAACAATGGTTAGGCCACAATGGAGTTTTGTGTATAGTTTTGGTCACCATATTTCAGGAAGGACATAATTACCAAAGGAGAGTCATAGAGATGTACAGCAGGGAAGCAGACCCTTCACTCCAACCCGTCCATGCTGACCAGATATCCCAACCCAATCTAGTCCCACCTGACAGCACCTTTTAGATTAGATTAGATTAGATTAGATTAGATTACTTACAGTGTGGAAACAGGCCCTTCGGCCCAACAAGTCCACACCGCCCCGCCGAAGCGCAACCCACCCATACCCCTACATCTACCCCTTACCTAACACTACGGGCAATTTAGTATGGCCAATTCACCTGACCTGCACATCTTTGGAGTGTGGGAGGAAACCGGAGCACCCGGAGGAAACCCACGCAGACACGGGGAGAATGTGCAAACTCCACACAGAGAGTCGCCTGAGGCGGGAATTGAACCCGGATCTCTGGCGCTGTGAGGCAGCAGTGCTAACCACTGTGCCACCGTGCCGCCCACTGCCACCGTGCCGCCCTGGCCCATACCCCTCCAAACCCTTCCTATTTATATACCCATCCAAATGCCTCTTAAATATTGCAATTGTACTAGTCTCCACCACTTCCTCTGGCAGTTCATTCCATACATGTACCACCCTCTGCATGAAAATGTTTCCCCTTAAGTCTCTTTTATATCTTTCCCCTCTCAACCTAAACCTTTACCCTCTAATTCTGGACTCCCCCACCACAGGGAAAGGACTTTGTCTATTTATCCTATTCATGCCCCTCATGATTTTATAAACCTATATAAGGTCATCCGTCAGCCTCCAACGCTCCAATGAAAACAGCCCTGGCCTATACAAACTCTCCCCATAGCTCAAATCCTCCAACCCTGGAAAACATCCTTGTAAATCTTTTCTGAACCCTTTCAAGGTTCACAACATCTTTCTGATAGGAAGGAGACCAGAATTGCATGCAATATTTCAACAGTGGCCTAACCAATGTACTGTACAGCCGCAACACAACCTTGCAACTCCTGTACTCAATACTCTGACTAATAAAGGAAAGCATACCAAACTGCAGAATTTTGGGAAAGCAAATCTTAGCAGGACTTATACATTTAATGGTAAGGTCCTAGGGAGTGCTGCTGAACAAAGAGACCTTGGAGTGCAGGTTCATAGCTCCTTCAAAGTGGAGTCGCAGGTAGATAGGATAGTGAAGAAGGTGTTTGGTATGATTTCCACTACACCTCCAATTTTGGTGTCATTTGCAAACCTACCAACTATAACATCCAAATTATTTATATAAATGATGAAAAGTAGTGGACCCAGCACCGATTCTTGCGGCACTCCAATGGTCACAGGCCTCCAGTCTGAAACTCAACCCTCCACCACCACCCTCTGTCTTCTACCTTTCAGCCAGTTCTGTATCCAAATGGCTAGTTCTCCCTGTATTCCATGAGATCTAACCTTGCTAATCAGTCTCCCATGGGGAACCTTGTCGAATGCCTTATTGAATTCCATATAGATCCTGTCCACTGCTTTGCCCCCATCAATCTTCTTTATTATTTCTTCAAAAAACTTAATCAAGTTTGTCAGACATGATTTCCCAGGCACAAAGCCATGTTGACTACTCCTAATCAGTCTTTGACTTTCCAAATACATGTACATCCTGTCCTTCAGGATTCCCTCCAACAACTTGCTTCCCACTGACGTCAGGCTCACTGGTCTATAGTTCCCTGGCTTGTCCTTTCCACCCTTCGTAAACAGTGGCACCACATTAGCCAATCTCCAGTCTTTCGGCACCTCACCTGTGACTAACGATGATACAAATATCTCAGTAAGAGGCCCAACAATCATTTCTGTAGCTTCCCACAGTGTTCTATGGGACACCTGATCAGGTCCTGGGGATTTATCCACTTTTGTGCGTTTCAAGACATCCAGCTCCTCCTCCTCTGTAATATGGACATTTTTCAAGATGTCACCATCTACCTCCCTACATTCTATATCTTTCATGTTCTTTTCCATTGTAAATACTGATGCAGAATACTCGTTTAGTATCTCCTACATCTCCTGCAGCTCCACACAAAGGACACCTTGCTGATCTTTGAGACGTCCTATTCTCTCCCTAGTTACCCTTTTGTCCGTAATGTATTTGTAAAAACTCTTTGGATTCTCCTTAATCCTATTTACCAAAGCTAGCTCATGTCCCCTTTTTGTCCTCCTGATTTCTCTCTTCGGTATACTCGTACAGCCTTTATATTCTTCTAAGGAATCATTCGATCTATCCTCTCTATACCTTACATATGCTTCCTTCTTTTTCTTAACTAAACCCTCAATTTCTTTAGTCATCCAGCATTCCCTATATCTTCCAGCCTTTCCTTTCACCCTAACAGGAATATACGTTCTCTGGACTCTCCTTATCTCATTTCTGGAGACTTCCCATCTTCTAGCTGTCCCTTTACCAGCGTGCATCTTCCCTCAATCAGCTTTTGAAAGTTCTTGCCTAATAGCGTCAAAATTGGCCTTTCTCCAATTTAGGACTTCAACTTTTAGATCTGGTCTATCCTTTTCCATCACTATTTTAAAACTAATAGAATTATGGTCACTGGCTCCAAAGTGCTCCCCCACTGACACGTCAGTCACCTGCCCTGCCTTATTTCCCAAGAGTAGGTCAAGTTTATTTGGAGGAGATTTACAAGAATGTTGCTAAGACGTGAGAAGTGCACGTATGAGGAAAGATTAGATAGAGTCATACAGATGTACAGCACGGAAACAGACGCTTTGGTCCAACCTGCCCATGCCAACTAGATATCCCAACCTAATCGAGTTCCAGCATTATTTTCCTTAGAACAGAGGAGGCTGTGAGGTGACATAATTGAGGTATACAAAATAACTAGAGGCATACAGGGGACGCAGGGGGGAACGACCCGTTTCCTCTTGTAGATCGGTCAATTACAAGGGGTGGCAGATTTAAAGGTGATTCATTGGGGACTTGAAGAAAAGAACCTTTTCATCCAGAGGGTTCTGGGTATCTGGAATTCACTGCTCAATTTGGTGACCAAGGTGGAAACCCTCAACTCATTTTAAAGGAACCTGGGTCTGCACCTGAAGGGCTTTGACCTGCAGAGCTATGGACTGTGTGCCAGGAAGTAGCGCTCGAATGTGTGAGACAGGAACAGAAATTGCAGGAGAATCTCAGGAGGTCTGGGAGTACCTGTGGAGAGAAAGCAGAGCTAACATTTTGGGTCCAGTGACGCTCCATCAGAACTAGTACTTACAATGGGTGGCTAGTTTATTCAGCTATCACACACGATAGGCTGGATGGTCTTTCTCTGTGATGTTATTTTACTGTGGTGCTGTGTCACCCAGCAGCAATGTGTAGATGAGAAATAGAAAGTGTCGAGGATAGATTCTCAGGGGACACCAGAGGTCAGGGTGACAGAGCAGGAAGGGAAACTATGGCTAAGTATTGGACAATCGGATTAAACTAGTTAGGTGACTACTGCGGACACTGGACCTTTTTCTGTGCAGATCTCTTAGAGTCTAAGACACGGAAAGGTGATTCTCTGGTTGTAATTATCATAAGAATGCAATTAGGGGAAACTAATCCAACTTGTAAAATGGATGATAATGGAGAATAATCTGGTCCCTTTAAAGTGTCAGATAAGTATTCTGACATCAGTAGGTGCACATTGAAACTGAATGCTATTAAGACATCTACTTGAATTTCTCCTATAGATTTTGAAATGAGTTAATCTGATTTGCTGTAGTTGAAGAAGTGTATCAGCTCCAGAAACGTAGCTTTCACTCACCAGAACGCTTTCCATGTGGAAACCCCTGCACCTCGCAATGGCAAACTGACAGCCAGGCCTTCTGGGAAGTTCTGCAGGCCAATTCCAATAGCTAGGTTCCTATGAACAAAAAATAAATATGCATGAAGAGATGATGCTGACTGATAATACGAGGTAAAATTTGCACATCTTGCAGTGACGAATGGAATTCAAAAGGAAGCTGTAACCTTTACTCAGCTGCTTCCCCTCTGTCAGTCTCTAATGATAAATGGTCATGAGATGTGATTTGGTGTTTTCTCTTTCTGTGTTCATTGTTTATGTTAGGAAGCACTCATAACCCAGAAATTAGAGAATGATTTATAGGTTTCAAGGTGCTCCTCACTCTCAGAACAAATGTTATGATCTGGGGAATCTGGTCTATTTTCCTTGAAAAATGCATTTCCAATGAGCAACTTTTACCTGCATCTAACATGAGCAGTCAGCCCTTAAGATTTATCACTTAATCCTTGAGAGACAGCTGTATTAGAAAATATAATTGATGCTTTCCAGGAAATTAAGGACTTAAATATCTTTGTGGCAATTTACGGCATTGTTGACATTTCCTAACTGGAATTCCGAATGACAAAAGCAATTGTTCTGATTTACTGCCAAATTCATCATAACCAACTTCTGTGGAAATGTCCTCAAGTAGTTCATTCTTGCGTGGGATGTTCAACTATCTAAAGCTGGTGTCTGAGGCAAGTTTAACTGTCCCAGTTTCACAATATTATGCCATTGTTATGATAGTGGTAAAACTGGGCTATCATCTTTTGACTTTTATTATTTGTTTTTTAATATCTATGACCTAACACAGACTAAAATGGGTTAAAGAAAAAAGAAATCACTGACTTAAGATGGCTGCAGTGGTCACCTGACCCAGTTGAGCCAAACTCATGAAACCATCGATGAAGAATACCCAGGCTAAACTGAATCAATACAGTATATCATTAAAATGATTGGAATCAGTCATTCAGAGATATATCTCCTTGATTTACACTTTTCTGGAAGTTTCAGATATTGGGATGACAGATTTGCCTGCAGATGATATGTTTTTGTTAAAAAAAAATTGAAGTCACAGATGGGAATACATAAAGGAACTATTTTTAGGTAACATTTTTTGAGCCAAGACAGAAAGAGGGAAAGGTGGATTTGTAACAGCAAACTGGAAGGTTTGTTCTCTCTCCCCTATTTCTTTCAGCTTCTCTTGAAGGATCATGTCTAGTGATAATGCAAATTGGAAAAAAAGTCTATTCACCAAGGTCAAAAACATACCTATTAATTTTTCTACTGTTGAGGTTACAAATTAAACATGGTGGTCTAAGGTTAAATCTGACACATCAAGTACTATATAGACTTTTTCTTAAACTGCATTTCTTTGACCTTACTTTTTTTGTACAAGGCAAATGCCCCCTTTTAAACTTTGTGTACGTGTTTGCTCTTATGTTTTTTTATTTGAGGGGTTTTAATAAGTAATAAAATTCCTCTTTCTTTCACTCACAAAAATGAGTGGTTAGCACCGCTGCCTCACAGCACCAGAGACCCGGGTTCAATTCCAGCCTCGGGCGACTATTTGTGTGGATTTTGCATGTGCACCTGCACATGTCTGCGTGGGTTTCCTCCAGGTGCTCCGGTTTCCTTCCACAGTCCAAAGATGTGCAGGTTAGGTGAATTGGTCATGCTAAATTGCCCATAGAGTTAGGTGCATTAGTTAGGGGGAATGGGTCTGGGGGGGTTACTCTTCAGAGGGTCAGTGTGGACTATTTGGGCTGAAGGGCCTGTTTCCAATCTGTAGGGAATCTAATCTTGACCCAATATGACATTTTAAGCAAAGATTAAATACAGTATGATATGGCTGCTCAGAATAAGAATATGAATTAAATAAGCAATGTTTAGGCCACGCCTCCTCCACGCCTGGTTGTACCACGGTTTGCACAGAATTACTTCAACCAGAGTAAAGAAAGTTTGCACTTTTGGAACTGTGGTATTTCATTGACTCCAATAGTTGCCTTCATCGAACATTATATATCACTTCTGCCAATTAGCAAAATTATTTTTCCATTGTGAAGCTTGTGTGAGCATAATTTTAAATACTCTTTCAGTTCTCTATCTCTGTGTGTCCATCTGACCATTATTGCCTGAGAATATCCTTTGAATAGAAATTGTAAGGCCTTTGTAACCATGGTAATATAAAGTTCAAAATTAATTAGATATAGATATTCAGGAAACCAATGCAAAATAGTAATATCATTAACACTCTCAATCTGAATTTCCAGGTATATTGAATGATGCATATGGAGTTAATGTCGTGGGAACTTTCATTTATTCCTGTATAGACTTGCTGAACAATTTTAAAAGAATGCTGAGCACCAATTGTACTCCAGAGCTGGAAATTGGCCCTATTTGATGCTTTCTGTTGCTGCGTTATTCTGTTATTTCTCAATCTTTTGAGGACTCAATCCTCCTCATGTAGTTTTCCCATTGTTTAATAGCCACTGAATGTTACAAAGAAGGCAAGCATCCAAGAGAAACAAGAAGTACTTTGACAGCCTGGAATAAACCACTGCAACAGTAGTAATCTTCCAATAATCTTTCAATGCTAGAAAAGTCCCAGAGGATTGGAAAACTGCCAGTGTAAGACTCTTGTTCAAAAATGGAAGGAGATGCAAAAAAAGATGACGACAGGACAATCAATTTAACACTCGCCGTCATTGGAAGATGTTAGAGTCTTTTATAAAGAATGTAATAGCAGAGGATATAGTACTGCACAAAATAATCAGGCAGAGTCAGCATGGCATCATGAAGAGGAAATCACATCTGACTAATTTATTAGAATCCTTTGAGGAAGTAAAAGGCAGGATGGTTAAAGGAGAACCAATAGGTGTGATGTATTTGGATTTCCAAAAGGCCTTTGTTAAGGCACCACATGTTGGGCAACTTAATAAGTTAAGAGCCCATAGTGTGAGTGGTAAAACTTTTGATGGATAGAGGAACAATTAATAGAAGATAGAGAGTTGGGATAAATGGGTATTTTTAGGATATAAACTGCAACTGGTGGAGTACCATAGAGATCAGTGCTGGGCCACAATTATTTAAAATATAAGTTAATAATTTAGATGAGGGAAGTGAATGCATTATTGCCAGGTTTGCAGATGATACTAAAATAGTTGAGAAGCCAAGTAGCAAGCATGACACAGAGTCTACAGAGACATTTAAACAGGTTAAGCAAGTAGGCAAGAACTTCAGAGACAGAATATAACACAGGGAAGTATGAAGTTATGCAAGTTGGCAGGAAGAGTGGAAGAGCTGAATATTATTTTAATGGAGAAAGATTGCAAACAGCTATAGGAAAGAGGGATATGGGCATCCTCATACATATCACAAAAAGGCAGTTCAGAGGATAATTAGGAAAGCAAATAGACTTTTGTCATTTATTTCAAGTGGGGTGGAGTGTAAAAACAGTATAAAACTATAAAAAGGTGCTGTTTGGATCACACCTAGAATACTGTGAATAGTTTTAGTCCCCTTATTTATGGAAGCGCAGTATAGGTTGATTCTGGGTATGGAGGGACTTTCTGATGAGAAGTTGAGTTGTGTTTCGGACTGGGGGCATAATCTACACAAGTCCCCTAATTAAGATAGAGATAAGGCAGAATTTCTTCTCTCAGAGTGTAGTGAATCTGTGGAATTCTTTAGCATAGTGGGCTGTAGATGCTGGGTCGTTAAATATATTCAAGACAGGGTCAGACAGACTTTTAATCAGCAAGGAAAACTAGGATTATAGGGTTAACTAAGAAAGTGGAGTTAAGGATTATCACACCAGGCATTATCTCATTGAATGGCAGAGCAGGCTCAGCAAGCTGACTGGACCTCCTTCTGCTCCTATATCTAATGATGAAAATTAGAAATTAAAGCTATAATTAAGCTTTTCAAAATCAAATTGATATCAGCGCAAAAGACACAACAGCTGTAGTTGCAAAAGGTTTGAATACCTGATGGTCAGTTTATGGGTAAATATTTGTTACTTTCAGCATCTCTGATCTCCTTTGTTTAATGACAAAAATGTCATTGGTAAAACTGTGCTGCAGTCAAAATGCACAGCACAATATTGTAGGAGCCATAGGCTGAACACAAAAGGCATTGCACTGTGTATAACATAACAATAAATTACACTGGAAATGCAAAACCTGAAAAAAAAAACAAAATCAATCTTTGATGAGAAAGAAATCAGATTGTTATAATCAAGTGCTGTACCATGGATTGAAATGAGACAAGGTTTTAGGTTTGCACAAGCCATCCTTCCAATCTCAGCAAAGGTTTGTGCGAAGGTTTGACTTTGTGTTGCCATCTTTGAAGGAACATTTAGATTCTGTAGTAAGGCAGGAGCTTTGTAGTGTGGATATTTTGGAAAACAGAGTTAAATGGGACCTTAAACCTGACTCTCTCTGAAGGAGCAATGGAGGCCACCTTCACATTGTATGAGAGGCAGAATCCAGGCCTCAGATGTATAGTTGCCCACAAAATGCAAAGGGCGGTACCTAGGCTATTTTATATATTGACAAGACAGAAGTAATATTCACCATCTTCCATGATTCAGTCTTATATGAAGGTCTCTTTGAGATAAGTTCAGTTTAAACTGTGCCAAATAAAATTATCCATCAAATGCACTAAAGGAATCGGTCTCAGATAGATAATGGTAAATTGTGACTGAATGGTAAAAATGTGACTGAGTGGAAAATTCCATGACCCTGTTCCAACGTTATCGCCCACCCACCCCTCTCGTGTCAATGCTGAGTAACATCAACAGTGAGAGATTATATGTTGACCTTTTGTCACTTGTTTAGTTTTCCCTTTCTCTTCAGTAGCGTTCTTGAAAAAATGCATCCGAGGCAGAATTCTTTCTTCCCAAGCCATCGATTTTTCCAGAGTTGGGAATTCTCACGTTGCAGGACAGTTGAACAGTTCCTATTATTGTCCTTCACAGTTGGGGAAGAATGAGGAATTATCAAGTTAGGGAACACCAGAAGAAAAGACAGAACCTTTGCTTCTAATAATTACCTGGTAAACTCTGCTAGAAAATAGAGAGATGCAGATAGGACAAGCATGGAGACTTGCTTTCTGCAGGTGACCAATCCCCTGACAGTTCATGGCCCAAATTCACAAGCACTGTTCACCTGCATGATCCTCACTGGGATGTGCTGGTGACCTCTTCCCTTTTGCCTTTGGTGAATCACCATTGGTCTGTGCATCCCCTTCCATCCCAAATGTAGACACAAGCTGGTTTGCTTTATGTAGAGGGACCATTGGTTGGTTCCCAACAAATTATATCATCCTTTGCATGTTATGTTAAAGGGAGTTTGTGCTTGCACTTATGTTGTACAAAAGCTCTCACAGCATTATTTCAAAGGAAAGTAGGGGATTCCTTGTCCTATATTTATATACGTATTGGAAGACCAACAACTGAAAAGAGATTATCAGGTTAATATCACATCTCTATTTGGGATCCTTGATACACACAGATTGGCTGTTGGGTTTTCTATGTTACAATTGATGCTATACTTCAAAACACTGCAGTAGCTGTAAAGATCTGGGTTTGCGATCCACCTGTTCCAGAGGTGTGTAATAACAGCTCTGAACAGGGTGAATGGAAATTAGGGTTTTTTTTTGTAAAGTGCAGACAAATACCCTGAGAAACAGAGAAACAAAAAGGTCCTTTCTTTCTGTTGCAAAACAGTAGTGGAGTGACAGTAGAGTGTGTAGTGATGAGGGGAGATGGTGAGGTTGGGTCAGGAATTATCCAGCTCTTTCATTCTCAGTTCAAACTAAAAATCCAATTGCCATCTAAGCAACCACTTCAAACCTACTGACTGAAGCTAAATTGGTGAGGACAGCAATTGTTTTTTTTAAAAACAAATCATATTTAGCTCTGACGACTTAAGGGCACTCTAAGCAACTCTTTGTAGAGAGCTCTTGAGGGCAATAAGTTGCGCATATGGCATGAGCTGCAGATGATTTCAAATAATGAAAAGCTGCTTTGCTTTGCGTTCTTTGGCTTGCTTTGCCTGCTGGCTCTGCTTCAAGATCCTGCCCTAGAATGAAACAGATAAATTGGAGCTAGTCACGGAAGGGCTGCTGCAGCCTGCATGCATTCTTCTTATTGTGCAAGCTGAGCCAACACCTACTGGCACTTTGGATATCATTCTTGTGCTGCCAGGTTTTTGGACACCAGAATGCTGTACTGTAGTAAAAGTAATATGTTTCCATGAGTCTTTGTCCAGTTTCCCAGTCTCACATTTGGAGGCACTCGTACATTTCTCCACATGTGCATAGGTTTCAATGGTTCAGGCACTAAAATAATGATACAATGTCCTTCTTCGACACACTGAGCTCAAGCTTTGTCAGTTAGCTGAATCAAAGAGGTGACCTACAGCATTTACAGTAAATTATTCTAATGACTGGTCCTTCTGGGACGTACTTAGGAATGCTGATTTGGGGGCTTCCAACATACTGTCAGGGAGGTTTTTCTTTGAAAGGGCTGTGGTAGATTGAGCAGTACAAGTTTTTTTTTGTCTGCCTTTCTCAACTCAGCCTGTGTGGTCCCACATAAAAAGGGAAGCTGTCTTTTTCAACTTTAAATTTTACAGTTCGTGCAGTTGTCAATATCAATTTTGAATCTACTTTCCGGAAACAGCCTTACTGCTTTAATGTATGGCCCATTCATTACTCCCACGGTTTTTGTTTTATGTTAAACAAGTTTGTTAGCAGCTCCACCTGACTGATGAAAGGTAGTTCAGCCATTGGAATAGCACTGAGCTGCCTCAAGTGGAAACACAACTCAATGCCTCAATCAATAAGAGCATCACATAGTGGTATACTGAAACACATTGATGGTCAATGCCTGGCTATTTGTAATGTTAATTAATCACTACTGAGCACTAATGAGCAATGGTAGTATTCCAGCTACAGGTCCTGTCAGCCTCTAGTTAAATGGCTTCAAGTCAGGTGGTGAAGCATGAAACAAGTAAACACTCTGAATCTTATGGTTTTGGCTGATTTGCCTTTCCTTTGTTGCAAGGCCAAGTGAGATTTCAATGTATCTTATCAAATTTGCTCTTTTAACTAGATACCCCACCCCTACACTGTTCTCTCATGTCCAAATCCAGACCATCCTACTACAGGGTGTGCCCACAACAACTTGCCATTGATGAGACATCCCACAATTCACTGACATCCCTTATGTCCGCATCTTCGTTAGAAGCCTGTTGCGCAGCCAGACAATGACTGAGTCCAGAGCTGTCCCACGCAGTTGCTGTCAGGGTAGACTGAGGAAAATTGATGCTGTGCTCTGTGGGCAGGATCTGGAGGTCTTGCTGGATGGGATTGGTTTGATGCAGGTCTTTCTCTTCCCCCAGTACCAGCAGTGGACCTACAACACCAGGCCATGCCAGCTTGACTCGAGATTGCCAACTGGCACAGAGCAGTCTTAATCATTTGGAGGAATTCACAGCATTGACTTTCTTCCTGCAATGACCTTCTCCACTCCAACAACATAAGTTCCACCATCTTCTCACACTCACTGTAGTTCTGCTACTGTATCCACCTCCCACTAAGGATCATGCTCCACCACTCCCAGTGTTGCCATAACATCTTCCCTCACTTGCTTTCACCCACCCCAACCATTGACATCAGTAAGTGTACATGCCCTCTGCATTGTTTACTCATTCACTCGTGATCTCACCACCTGCACCAAGATTAATAGCTGTGCACACCCAATTTTATCTTTTGTAATGCCTGTCTTCCTCTTATTCCTGGAGGAAAACAGCCCTCAGGAGTGCAGAAAAAGTCAAGACAGCAATGTGTTGCTCATCATTTAGTTCCTCACCCCTTATGAGGAAAGGATCCTGACTCTGTCCATCCTGAGCAGGCCCTGGATTGGTATCGGAGGCTGCCCTTGACTCACTGTGTCACGAAACCCTGGGTGAAGGCTATGCCCTTTGACTTGACTGAGGCCTCCTGACCATCGTGACAAGCTTCCTGCTTTTATGTCTGCAATAAATGGCAAGGTAAACTAGCAGCACTGAGAACCTGGCAGCCCCTGCTGTGGGGGCAAAGAAATGGAAGGGAGGGATGCTGTGAGCAAACAGGTCAACTCAGAGCGAGTAAGCACAAGTGACAGTGAGTGAAGAGCCTAGAGTTGCAACCTAGTCCAGTCCACAGGTTGGGCGTGTGTCCCTGAGCACACAGTGTACTAGCTGCAGCATTACAACGAGAGTTATCAATGCAGAACAACACTAAAATGCTGAAGTAACTGGATTGGAGATGTACCATGACGCTGGCACATATCAGATATCAATGTCTGTGGATGTGGAGTGTGTGAGGCCACACAGAGTGCCCTCGGATGTCGGTGCCCGGTGTCCAATCTGAAGGACTTTTGCAGCAAGTGGCGAGTGAAAGTCACGAGGTTCCTGATCTAATTCTGATTCTAACTCTGATCTCCAGCATCTGCTGTCCTCACTTTCTCCATATGGCTGCAGGTCCATTATGATGTCCTCTGAAATAGTCCATCTGGTCACAAATGCAATTTGAGATGGTCGATAAATGCTGACCTTACTAGCGATGTTCCCCTCATGTGAAAAAATAAAGAAAATAAAGGACTGAGAATCTGTTGAGTATTGAGGCAGTAACACGTTTAGACACTAAAAGTATCATGGTTGGGTTAAATTTTATTTTGGCTCTTAAATTACAAGTTTAGACTGGTTGTATACTGCAGAACTTTACTCATAAGCACACACTAGTTCACCAATCAAAATCACTAGTTACTAATAAATTCCCAAATGCACTGACTCAATCACAGTCAGTACTTCATGAGCTACTTAGACTTCTCAGATGATACTGTAAATTAATGCAGAGTCAGCTGTTAGTTGCTGAGGTAACATTCATTTGTTGTACATTTATTTTGTCTCAGTTAATTTGAAATGACTACAAAGAATGTAATGACATCAGGAAACACAATTTTTCTCTGTAATTTTGGGCAGAGTCGTTTTGTCAACATGGGTATCAAGTTGGTTCAGTTAACATTTTGTGGAAGTGTTAAAGGCAGAGAAAGGTAAGTGTTCCTAAATGTGTCCAGTGCAACTAGAAAGGATACACCGTTGGAGCTGGTTCATGGAATTGACTTGGTCCAGGTAGATCACGTGGGGGAGCATCATTGTATTGTCAGGTTTAGGATAATGATTAAAAAGGAAAACAGACAACCCAGAGTAATAATACTTAATAGGGAAGAGCTGACTTCAATGGGCCAAAAACAGAAGTGAGCCACATGGACTGAAATAAAGGGTTGATAAGAAAAACTGTATCTGAACAATGGGCTACCTTCAAAGACTAAATGATTCGAGTGCAGACAAGGTATGCTCTCTCACAATGGAAAGACAGAACAGACACATCCAAAGTTCCCTAGATGACCAAGGGGAGACAAATTCAAATAAAGAAGAAAGTGTGATTATGACCAGTGTCAGGTAGAAAACACTGAGAGCCAAGAGGAATACAGAAGGATCAGAGTGGTGGCAATAAAGTATATTAGAGAAACAAACAGGGATTATCAGAAAAGACAGGCAGCCGACATTAATGGGAAGCCCAAAGTTTTCAATTGGCACCTGGATAATAAAAGGGTGATAAAATGAGGACGAAAAAGAGAAAGGGGATTTACATATGGAGACATTAATCCCTGAAGAGTTATGACCAGTGCTGCCTTCACAACCTTCTGCAAATGCACTGGCAGGATAGGTGTATCAACTTGAGTGCCCTCTCCCAGACCAATATCCCCAGTATCAAGGCACTGGTCACGCATGACTAACTGTGATGGGCAGACCACATTGTCTGCAAATCATGCTCGACTCTCTAAGCAGGTGCTTTACTCTGAACTCCACAATGGGAAGCCATCACTGCAGGATAGAGAGAACACTACAAGGACATGCTGAAAGCCTCCATAAACAAATACAACATCCCCATTGATGCAGGGGAATTGCTTGCTATGGAACACACAAACTGGCGAAGAAGCATCTGCAAAGGCACCAGCGACTTTGAGCCCCACTGAATGGAGCACCTGGAGGTTAAGTAGTGGAAAGAGTGGGTAGATTCCATAGCATCCCACCCATCCACTTCAACAAACATCTATGGCAGCGTCTGCAGCTCCAACATTGGAGTATTCACCCACCCAGAACACACCCATCAAGCTGAGGAGCTGCCAAAGAAGATGAGACAACAGATGTATGAAAAATGTTGTAGCCCATGGAAATAAAAGAGACAATAGCAACATGGATATCAAATTGACTGAGAAAACACAGAGTAATGGTCATAGAGATGTACAGCACGGAAACAGAGCCTTTGGTCCAACTTGTCCATGCTGACCAGATATCCCAACCCAATCTAATCCCACCTGCCAGCACCTGGCCCATATCCCTCCAAACCCTTCCTATTCATATACCCATCCAGATCCTTTTAAATGTTGCAATTGTACTAGCCTCCACCACTTCCTCTGGCAGCTCATTCCATACACACACCACCCTCTGCATGAAAACGTTGCCCCTCAGATCTCTTTTATATCTTTCCCCTCTCACCCTAAACCTCTGCCCTCTAGATCTGGCATCCCCCACCCCAGGGAAGAGACTTTGTCTATTTATCCTATCCCTGCCCCTCAACAGATATTTTCTCAGGCTGGAGCAAAGTTTGGAGTGGAGGTTCCCAGGGATCGGTGTTGGGATCCTTGCTTTTCCTGATATATACCAATGATCGAGACTTTGGTTTATGCGGAACAATTTCAAAGTTTGCTGAAAATGTGAAAGTTGGGATGCACTGTAAACTGTAAGGAAGATAATGTAGAACACCCAAAGGACAGACAAAAGGAGTGAGCAGTTAGGTAGCAGGTCAAATTCAATGTGGAGAAATGAGAGGTGGTGCATTTTGGTACGAAGAACATGTACAGAAATATAAGATAGGGCTAGAATAGCTAAGGGGGTGTAGAAGCAGAAGGACCTGCATATATATGTGCACAGATCACTGAAGGTGGCAGGACAAAAGCAGGAAGTAGTTAATAAAACAGACAGTATCCTGTAATAGTACCATTGAGTACAAGAACAAGGAGATTACACTGAACTTATACCAGAGACTTGTGAGACCTCAGCTGAACTATTATGTACAGTTCTGGGTGCCATATTATAAAAATTATGCAAACACATTAAATAAAATGCAGAAGAATTTTAAAAATGATTCCAAGGATGAGACACTTCAGTTACGAGGATAGAATGGAGAGGCCAGGAGTTCTCCTTGGAGAGAAAAAAAAGCTAAGAGGAGATCTTGCAGTCAATAATATTTATAATACCACTGATTAGATTAGATTACTTACAGTGTGGAAACAGGCCCTTTGGCCCAACAAGTCCACACCGACCCGCCGAAGCGCAACCCACCCATACCCCTACGTCTACCCCTTACCTACACTACGGACAATTTAGGATGGCCAATTCACCTGACCTGCACATTTTTGGGCTGTGGGAGGAAACCAGAGCACCCGGAGGAAACCCACGCAGACACGGGGAGAACGTGCAAACTCCACACAGTCAGTCGCCTGAGGCGGGAATTGAACCCAGGTCTCTGGCACTGTGAGGCAGCAGTGCTAACCACTGTGCCACCGTGCCGCCCATAATGTGGTGAGGTTGGTGCATAAAATACTGAAAAAAATCTATTTCTGAGTGCAAACAATGAAAGGTCTTCTGGGACAGACAACAGTTGTTATCGACCATTCTGAAGTTGTCAAATTACATCAGGAAAGAAATATCTGAATCATGACACAAATGTGAATTTATGGTGGGTTATTCATCAATTGACACCTCCAGAGGGGCTGGGTGGTGCAATGAACGATTATGTTATCCCTTCACCTCAGGAATTCTGAATCAATTTCAGCTAGAGCTAACGAGGTAAAAATCTCTCTTTGCCAACTATGAAAGTTTTGTTCAACATGTGTTTAGGCATTCTCAAACCTGCTGTGAATCCAGATTGGAAAATGCTACAAATTCGGTTCAAATGAGGCAATATTCCTGCTATTCCACTGGGTGACCACTTCTCAAGGTAGTGGGGTGGGTCAGCCTTAGTTTTGAGTAAATCTTTGGAAACAGACTTTTCAGTCCGACTTGTCCATGCCGACCAGAATTAATCTAGTCCCATTTGCCAGCATTTGGCCCATATCCCTCTAAATCCTTCATGTTCATATTCCCCTCCAGATGCCTTTTAAATGTTGTAATGGTACCAGCCTCCACTGTCATGGTACCTTCCATACACGCACCACCCTGTGTGTGAAAAAGTTGCCCCTTAGGTCTCTCATGACTTTAAGAGTGCTTGATGCAACTTGACAGTATGGTGGTGCAAGTGGGTAGGATGGGTCAGAGGGAACAGTGATCAGAGAATAGAAGAACCTCATGGGTTAACAGTGGACAACTAACGAATGTGAAATTTAGTTTGTTTGTACATAATGGAATCAAAATCCTGTATCAATTGTTTCAGCACTGAGGTAATTGCCACGACTTCACACCTCTTGCCACATATTCGCTGGAGGACATGAGCATAATAGGCAGACTCCTCATGAAGTTCCAGGTCACATACCACCTTCACTCAGTTGAGAAGTGGATTTAGAGATCAATACTGGTAACGTAAATTATACCTGTTTGGCTCAGTCAGAGACAGCAGGAAATTTAACTTCCCCTCTCCTTGAGATAATTCGTGTGTTGTGTGGACTGCATGACTGCCTAGAAAGTTCATCCCATCCCTTCACTTCATGATGGGAGCTTGGATCGTCTGACAACATGGAGACGACATGCACATCAGGACAGGACATGGAGCAGGTGGAACTAACTTCACAAGGCAGGACCTCCGAGGAGAACAAAAACCAGAAGGAGAAACAAGTGAACTGAAACATCCTGCCTGTGGCCAGGCCTGCATAGTTGCATCATCAGTCCAGCTACATTGAAATCTTATCCTCTCCAGCACAGGTAATCCTCAATGAAGAGGTCCAAACAAATTTACTTGAGCTGCAAAATGCACGTGCATCGCAGTTGCTGGCAACAGCCTAATATGGTCTCCCCGAGGCATGGTATATGAAAACATATGACTTGACAAATATCTGTTTTAACATCCATTTTTACAAAATGTTTCTGCACACCACATACACAACATGATTAATGACCCATTCCTCCTGCTACAACACCAATCTGCTCATTGTTCATCTCACAACCCATTACTCACACTGTTGCCAGCCAACTGCTCAGCACATTCAAAACTACCATGTTCAAAACTCAGTAAGATCACACTGCTTAACCTGCAAATCACCTTATATTGGGAAGAGGCTGCTGTGCTTTCCGAGCAATTCCTATCTACTGATTGTGGATGCAAATCAGATTTGCTTTCTGAAAAATTCACTTTAACGTTTTATACCAGACTACTTCCGGGAAATTATGGAATAAGAGTAATGGAACATGGATCTCAAAGCACTGAGGCGTGCTCTAAATACCACAGTCCACAGCCAAGTTTCAAAAATTCTCAACAGTATTTCTTAAGAAACTATGAGGTTTAAAATTTGGTGGATCTGTTTTTCCCAGATGGTTCTCATATGCAATATAAACATGATGCTGTGCAATTTGTGAGCTGTTGGAGTCTGCTGTGAGGAAAAGAAGCAGCCACTGCAAGACCTAATGACGGGAAACTAGAGCTACTGAATACAAAGGTCTATCTGTTCATGGCTAGGAACTATCACAATATCAGCAAGTCAGTCTCCAGTAAACACGCAACCCAGATCTATTTAGAATATCCTGCTTTAGGGAATCCGTCAATCATGTACAAAGTTCTTTCCAGGCTTCATGTGTGCATCATTCTGGGGTGTAAGTGAAAGACATATATGTCTACAGATTGGGACGCAATTCACAGGGAGTGGAACAGAGGGGGTGCCAGTCCTCCCTATCTCAAGTCACACTCTCTCTGAAGTTCCTTTGATTTGGAGATGCCGGTGTTGGACTGGGGTGCACAAAGTTAAAAATCACACAACACCAGGTTATAGTCCAACAGGTTTATTTGGAAGCACTAGCTTTCGGAGCGCTGCTCCTTCATCAGGTGGTTTCTTTGACACCTTCAGGAAATTTATCCATTCAGTCCCATGCAGACGTTTTACCAGGCCGCCACTGAATTTAGGATGAAGGGCTTATACCCGAAAAGTCGATTCTGCTGCTCCTTGGATGCTGCCTGACCAGCTGTGCTTTTCCAGCACTCACTAGCCACTGAATTTACAGTTGCAGTTCTTTTGTCTCTGCAGCAGCCCGGTTTTTAAAAAATACATTTTGGAACTAAGGGCTGAAAGTGCTCAGTATTTCAGGGCTGCTAAACATCATTGTATCAATGTTTGTTTTGACAGTCTATCTATAACATGCACTTTCCTTGAACAAATATCACCTGTTCTTATGATATAAATATTCCTTCAAAAAGCTATATAATTGGTAAGACTGACATTGTCTGGGTGTAGTTCGTCCCTGAGCTGTATCTGCCACTGACTGGGGAAACCTGAGTGCAAAAGCCTAGAACATCCTTTTGGAGGAAATCTGCTTTGTTGTGCCCTCATTCAGACATAGTCAGATAGAGATAACCAAAATTTACCAGCCTTCTGTCTTGTGAGAGATAACAGAAACACCATAGAAAAAAGTTTACAGTGTTATACTTGATCACACTGGGAGAAAATGATTAAATGTTGAGTTTACACTGACTGAAGACTCTAAAGCTAGGGGTCATAGCCTGAAGATAAAAGTATGGTCTGTTGGAGCTGAGATGAGAGAGAGTTCCTTGATCAGAGAGTGACCGATCTCTGGAATTCTCTTTACCAGAAGACTGCAGAAGCACATTGATTGAGTACATGCAAATATGAGAGATTGGTCAATATCTTGGGCTGATTCTTACATTTTTTTTGTCCAAGTTCAAGTTGCTTTTAATTTTTTGGAGGGATTTCCGCTGAGAGGCTGACTGAGATTTCTTGCTGTAGTTTGCCAAATGAACTACCTTACCCCACGGTGTCCCTCACATTTGAATTTGGCCTCACTTTACCGTTCTTGAAGCCACTTGCCAACTGGTGAATATCTGCCAAAAGAGCAGCATCCCTTGCATTCATGCCAGCTTTGAGAGGCCGCGATGCACCAGGACAAACATTGGCAATGAGTGCCACTCACCAGTAGCTTCATGGCCCAAAAGCCACAATGCAAAGAGCTCTGATGAAGGGTCAGTGAAACCTGGACTATGTGCAGGCTACACCTGTGATTTATAGTACAGCGACATCCCAACCAACTGTGTTGTCATCTTGATTGGACTGAGGACCAACATCCACTAGCTTCCAAAGTGGCATATTGAAACATTAGCTTCCTCTCTCTCCATGGATGACCTGCTGTGATTTCCATCACACATGGACATGTAACAGTCCATGATGGTTTTTCACACCCAGGTCTTATCTTCTAGAAACAGTTGTCAATGAGGCTCTGTATGGCTTGTAGCACTTGATACAGCTGAGATCCGTCACTCACATACAACAAGTCTTCTCCTCCCCAATAACCCTATCCTGCTCTTTGAAAGACTGCTCCTGTTCCCTCAGTTCCTCAGAATGTATCACATCACCGAGCTGTCAGCTCCAATTGCGCAGAGCACAGCTTGCCAGGATGATGCAGCACTCTGTCCAGACTATACTGGAAGCTTCCCCCCACCCCGGAGCAGCAGTGAAACCGCATCTCCAGCAGCCCCATCATCTGCTCTACCACGGCCTGGTCAAAGCATGGACAGTGCTGGATCACTGCTCTGCAGCGGTCAGGCAGTCCAGCGACGGCTTCATGAGCCATGGTTGCAGTGAGTAGTGCTTGTTCCAAAGTAACCAGCTTTCTATGGCACCTGGACCCTCAAACACGCCAGGTACATAAGAATGGCCCAGGATGTGAAAGCTGCCAGGATAGTGGGCCCACACCTCCAGGAAGTGGTAATGGTGACGGTGATTACAAATCACCTGAACTTTAATGGAATACAACCCCTTCCTGTTGATGAATTCTGCAACATTGTGATACAGTCTTCTCTGTGCCACGTGTGCACTGTCGATGGCATCCCACAGGGAACACAGGCAGACACCGTCAGATACCTGCCCCAGGGCCTCAGCATCCCTTAAACCTGCATTTCCCCTACTGCCCATCTCTACCTCAATGTGGAGACCCATCAGGTTGAACTTCACCTCTAACTGTCCTCCTTGCCCTTGAGCCCTAACATTACATCTTAATGACATCATCCTGCTCCTCTCTGAGTTCCCTGTGGAGGTCAAGGTGGTGGTCTCTGCTTCCTCTTCCACCAGCTGTTCCACATAACCCCCATACGCCTTTATTTCCCCAACTCTGTCACATTCCTTGCCCCAGTTTCTACAAATATCGCTATCTTGACTGCACCAAGCCTTCTGGCAGTGATCCCTTCACTGCCTCTACTGGCCATTCCTTGAACTGTCCTGAACAATGGAAACCCAGGACTGTATTTGCCCCTGTCCTCTAACCAGCTTTGATGAGCAGCTCCGACACATGGCTGACAAGATCCCTGACCATTGTCTTCACAGCTCCCTGATCCACAATCCATGATTCCCCTGATTGCTACCGCTGGGCCCATGGAACTGACCTCGGAGCCCTTAACTGTCAGTGTCCCAAGTGAAGCCCCCACAAGCTACACCCATGACGTATGGTACAGAGATCTCCTGACCTACAGTGGCTCTCTCCTTGAGAAGCAGTATTCATTAGTTTCCAACCTGGCCATTGGTTGACTACACATGCAGTGGGTTTGCATTGCAGGCAGCTGGTACACTCTGTCAGAGTTACAGTCATGACACCTCCATTCCAAGACTGGTTCCTACTGACAAACATGATAAGCAGCCCATCTGTGTATCTGCGTTAAAGTGCACCTCAGTATGATAGTAGTGTTAGCCTTCGGCTCAGTCTGAAAGACCATTACTCTCACACCCAAGGCTAATGCATGGCTGGATGCTGAGAGCACATGCAAGTGGGCATTAAATGAGCAAATGTTAAGAGGGCAAACGAGCAGCCTGCTCCAACCTTAAGTTGAATATCTGACACTATGCAGCAGCCTTTAAACGCTAGTTTCACTATGAACCTGGGTTTCCAGAGTAGCTTGCCAGTGCATCGCAAAGGTGCCATGATGGATTGGGGAAAGCCGGTGTCTGTGGATAGGGTGGGGTGTGGCCGGTGCTCGTGGGGTGTGCTGCAATTTGACTGAACACAACACTGACATTGTTTGGAGCAAGTTGTGCGGTGCCCACTCCAGTTTCTAACTGGCGTTTTATCGATGTCATGCTTGTTTGATAAGATAGGAGGTGGAATATGAGTGAGGCAAGCTGGATTATCAACAAGGCATTTAACGAGCAATAATGCCCCCATAATCAGCGACTCGCCACTCCCTGGTAAGAAACTCACCGTGCTACTTGTGAAAAGGTGCTTGATATTAGGGGGCACAAAGAGCTCCTAATATCAAAATAGGTCTTGTGGTATTTCTCGTCCAATTCTTCCCCAAATTGCTCTCCAGCTCATGTTATTCAGATGCACATAAAATTCTGCTCTTGGATATTAAAGGAATCAAGGGCGTATGGGGACAGGGTGTGAGGATGCACTCGAGATAAGACCAGTCATGATCACACTGAAGGGTGGAGTAGGTTCAAAGTACTGTTTGGCCTACCCCTGCTCCTACTTCTCATGTTACAACCTATTCTTCATACATTTATTGAGTGCAGGATAAATATCCCATACTAAAGTCAGGAATGTGTGTGTGTGCCATATCACTGCAACATGTGTTTGAATGGCAACTGACCTTTCAGTTCAAACTAATCAACTACAGAAAAAGCTCTTTGAGATATTTGATAAGATGTTTTTCGAAGACAATTAATGTATTTTTCACATCCTTGCAAATCTTTTGCAGATGACCACAGATGAAAACAGGACCGATCCTTAACAGAAATTGAAAATAAAGGCTTCTAATCATTTCCTTTAGGAAAACCCATCACAAATTAATAATCTTAATAATATCTTTGAATAACCTGCAACAACTTGAAGCTTTTCTCGGTCAGCAACCAGCAATTCTGCTCTTAAATATATGGCAAATCTATTAGGCCGAGTCAAAACCAAGGGTTTTAAATGCCAACATATTTAAGGATGATCAATGGCTGAGTATTTACCATTGAAATTACTTGTAATTGCCTTCTCCTTTAATTGTAGTAAAGTTCCGGAACTTGAAAGAAAACAGCCACTCAAGTCTAAGTAAAAGGTGAAGTTAGGATGCCTCCAGGTCCAAATTAGTTCTGTGCATCTGAGGCTTATGTTCGCACAGACCCTAACAAAAGGAAGTATTTGAAAAGCTTGATCCCAGAAGGTATCCAAAACTAACTTTACAGCTATTTCCAAATTAAGTTGGATGGCTTGTCATGAAGCACCATTTGTCATGATCTAGGAGCCATTCAGGAACATGGACCATCTCTATGACGCAGATTATCTGAATGGTTCTCTGGGTCGGAGAGACTTAAAATGGTGGGTTCTCCAAGAAACAAGAAATCCAACAAAAGTAATTTATTTACGAAAAGAAGATACAGTTATATAAATTGTTGAGGCTGAATGATATTTTACACTGGAAGCTGCTTCCCTTCCTCTCCCTACTCTTCCAAGGAGAATTGTTTCATTTACTCATTCTCATCTCAGATACAGCTGCACATTTAGTATTCTTGAGTTTACTGATCTTGCTGGACAACTGTCCCTTCTTAGCATTTATACTTTCAATAAAGGTAAAATTCAATAGTGACACCCTTTTTATAAGGCAGGACCCTTTTTCAAGTTTTGGTTCTTTTCGATTAATTAATTAACCACAAATTCTATTTTTTGTGTGTGGAATAGTACATTGTCCCGACTGTGAATGATTTAGCCTGGAATGGAAACTGGCTAGCAAACCATCCTGATTGATGCTCCAGCTGAATAATGTGTTGCTGGAAAAGCGCAACAGGTCAGGCAGCATCCAAGGAGCAGGAGAATTGACGTTTCGGGCATAAGCCCTTCTTCAGGAATGAGGAGGGTGTGCCAAGCAGGCTAAGATGAAAGGTAGGGAGGAGGGACTTGGGGGGAGGGGTGTTGGGAATGTGATAGGTGGAAGGAGGTTAAGGTGAGGGTGATAGGCCGGAGAGGGGGGTGGGGGCAGAGAGGTCGGGAAGAAGATTGCAGGTCAAGAAGGCGGTGCTGAGTCCAAGGGTTGGGATTGAGATAAGGTGGGTGGAGGGGAAATGAGGAAGCTGGAGAAATCTGCATTCATCCCTTGTGGTTGGAAGGTTCCTAGGCGGAAGATGAGGTGCTCTTCCTCTAGGCATCGTGTTGCCATGGTCTGGCGATGGAGGAGGCCAAGGACCTGCATGTCCTTGGCGGAATGGGAGGGGGAGTTAAAGTGTTCCACCACGGGGCGGTTGGGTTGGTTGGTGCGGGTGTCCCAGAGGTGTTCTCTGAAACATTCCGCAAGTAGGCAGCCTGTCTCCCCAATGTAGAGGAGGCCACATCGGGTGCAGCGGATGCGGTAAATGATGTGTGTGGAGGTGCAGGTGAATTTGTGACAGATATGGAAGGATCCCTTGGGGCCTTGGAGGGAAGTGAGGGGGGAGGTGTGGGTGCAAGTTTTGCATTTCTTGCGGTTTTAGGGGAAAGTGCCGGGAGTGGAGGTTGAGTTGGTGGGGGGTGTGGACCTGACGAGGGAGTCGCGGAGGGAGTGGTCTTTCCGGAACGCTGATAGGGGAGGGGAGGGAAATATATCCTTGGTGGTGGGGTCTGTTTGGAGGTGGCGGAAATGACAAAATGTATCTGGAGGTTGGTGGGGTGGTAGGTGAGGACCAGTGGGATTCTGTCCTGGTGGAGGAAGAGCGCCTCATCTTCCGCCTAGGAACCCTCCAACCACAAGGGATGAATGCAGATTTCTCTAGCTTCCTCATTTCCCCTCCCCCCCACCTTATCTCTGTCCCAACCCTCGGACTCAGCACCGCCTTCTTGACCTGCAATCTTCTTCCCTACCTCTCCGTCCCCACCCCCTCTCCGGCCTATCACCCTCACCTTAACCTCCTTCCACCTATCGCATTCCCAATGCCCGTCCCCCAAGTCCCTCCTCCCTACCTTTTATCTTAGGCACACCCTCCTCATTCCTGAAGGGCTTATGCCCGAAACGTCAATTCTCCTGCTCCTTGGATGCTGACTGACCTGCTGCGATTTTCCAGCAACACATTTTTCAGCTCTGATCTCCAGCATCTGCAGTCCTCACTTTCTCCTGAATGGTACTCCAGCTTGGCAAGCGATACAACCTCCCTCTTCATTCAGGGGAGGCGATGGCTTAGTGGCATTATCACTAGATTATTAATCCAGAGACCTAGGTAATATTCTGAGGACATGGCTTTGAATCCCACCATGACAAAACAGTGACCGTGAATCCATTGCCGATTGTTGGAAAAAACCCATCTGCTTCATGAATATCCTCAATGGGAAGGAAATCTGCCATCCTTACCTCGTCGAGCCTACATATAACTCCGGACTCACAGCAATGTGGTTTACTCTCAACTGCCCTCAAATGGCAATAGCAATGCCCTCATCCTGTGAATGAATTTCAAAAAAGATTCTCCTGGATCTGGTTAGTGCCTCTTGCTAGTATGCAAGAATTGGTGAAGGAGGAAAAGTTACTGGACGAATTTTTGCCTTGAGCTCAAACCTACCATCACTTTTAATGCCATTTCTAGGGCTTGGCTTGGATTAGGTCCTTACTACAGATCTTTCAACTTGAAGAGAGTTCCAATGAGGCTGGCTGTACACTTTCAGCAGAAAAAGAAAGAGGAAGTAATATCTTTCGAAGTCCAAATCAATTAGAATTTGAATGCAGATCATGGGAATTGATTAATTTTCCCTCCATGAATCTATATCACTCAGATTCATGCCGAGTCAGATAGGTTCTCTAACAGGGTTGAAAATGCTGGCCGTTTACACAAATAAATCACAAAGGAATTAAAAATGTTGGAAAATGAATTCCTTATGTTTGTTGCATTGTCAACCTACTCTACCCAAAAATGTAAAATAAATAAAGGCTGTTTGAAAGCAATTATTCCACCAACTCCCACTTTACATGACTTTTCCCAAGTTAAGAGTTGTAAGCTGTTCATTCCATTTCTTGTAGACACAGACTCCCACAGCTCATTGCCACTGCCAGTCAAGTTCAACAACTGATCTCCACGAGTAACACAATCGCAAAGGCACTTGGATTGGACTTAACTTTAGTAGCTCCCTGGGAAAGTACAGCTGGACAGCTATTGCTGACATCATTTCCCTTATAATGATTCTCAGGTTGTTAGTAATTTCATCTTTATTCCACAACGGAAGGACATCGGGGAGAAGGAAGCGTGTTTTAAAATAACATTCCTTGGCAGTGTGCTCATAAAACATCAGCAACTCAAACTTATTATACACAGTGCTGCACTGTTCATTTAATGCAAGTTCTTTTCTTGTTAGTTTGAGTAACAGAGCCTGACTGGATCTCTTTCTGGCTCAAGTACAAACTGGAATACAATGATGCCTTGCTTGTGTCCTATATAAAGACTGTTTTCATCACTGAACAGATTAGCACTGAAGATGTATGTGAATGATACAGTGACGTGGCTAAAGTTCCCTCCCACACAAGACTCAGTGTCAGGAAGGAACCCCCATTTTTTACTTAAAAAGCAAAACAAAAAAAGTTTTGTTCGGACCGAGGAACAGGAGTCCATTTGTTATTTTCTCGCTTCCCCCACTTTACTGGAACTTATTATTAAGACATTTGTGACAAAGTTCTTCAGCTGCTCTGTAGGAAGTGAAGCCAATAGCTGTGACTGGCAACCCTGAAGTAACCATTGCTAGGTTGACCCCTACTTCTCCCATGTATGCGGCAGCACTGAAAACTCTTGGCTGAAAACTAGTTCAAAAATTCTCCAAGGACTAAGAGGCATTTGGATGGGTATGTGAATAGGAAGGGTTTGGAGGGATATGGGCTGCGTGCTGGCAGGTGGGACTAGATTGGGTTGGGATATCTGGTCGGCATGGACGGGTTGGACCGAAGGGTCTGTTACCATGTTGTGCATCTCTATGATTCTATGACTTACTAGGTGCAAGTGCCATTCTTCACTGTGTGGTGGAATCTGGATTTGTGGTGAAGTCAGTTGACAAATGTGAATTTAGATTCTTCGATCTCTTCATGAGCTGTGGAAACCACCACATTTAATGGTAAGATCCTAGGGAGTGTTTCTGAACAAAGAAACCTTGGCGTGCAGGTTCATAGCTCCTTGAAAGAAGGTAGACAGGATAATGAAGAAGGCATTTTGTATGCTTTCCTTTATTGGTCAGAGTTTTGAGTACAGGAGTTGGGAGGTCCTGTTGCCACTGTACATGACATTGGTTAGGTCAGTGTTGAAATATTGTATATAATTCTGGTCTCTTTCCACCGGAAGGATGTTGTTAAACTTGAAAGGGTTCAGAAAAGATTTACAAGGATGTTGCCAGGGTTGGAGGATTTGAGCTATAGGGAGAGATTTAATAGGCTGGGGCTGTTTTCTCTGGAGCGTCAGAGGCTGAGGGGTGACCTGATAGAGGTTTATAAAATCATGAGGGGCTTGGATAGGGTAAATAGAAAAAGTCTTTTCCCTGAGGTGGGGGAGTCCAGAACTAGAAGGCATAGGTTTGGGGTGAGAGGGGAAAGACGTAAAAGAGACCTAAAGGGCAACTTTTTCACGCAGAGGGTGGTGCGTGTGTGGAAGAAGCTGTCAGAAAGTGGTGGAGGCTGGTACAATTGCAACATTTATGACATCTATGACTCTATGACTCTATGTACAGTGCTGAATCAGGTTCATCATTTGATCAAGAATAAGAAGATAAAGAAATATGGAGAGGCCAATCATTATATTTCAATTTACTGGGGAAATTCTCAGTTATTACCAAATTTCACATAATCATGGAGACAAAGGAGAGGATACAGAGAAGAGTCACCAAGATGTTACCTGGGCTGGAGAGATTCAGCTACGAAGACAGACTAAAAAGGTGGGGTTGTTGCCCTCAAAGCAGAGAAGGCTAAGGGGCTACCTGATTGAGGTGCACAAAGTTCTGAGAAGCACAGACAGGGTGGATAGGGAGAAAGCTTTATCCCTTAGCAGAGGGACATAGATTTATGGTAAGGAGCAGGAGGTTTACAGGGGATTTAAGGAAGAACATTTTCACCCAGAGGCAGGTGAGTATCTGGAATTGCATGCCTAAAAGCGTGAGACAGTTGGAAATTCTCAAGAAATTTAAGAAACATTTTAGATAAGCACTTGAAGTGTTGTAGCAGATAAGGCTATGGCCAAGTGGAAGAAAGTGGGACTGGCATGGTTAGAATCTTGATGACCAGTGCAGTCATAATGGGCCAAAGGGCCTCTTGCCATGCTGTAAATATTATTTGGCTCCATGACTTGAAAACTATGCTGCACTCTACATTCAATCCAGTAAGAATCCATTGCCTCATTGATTTATACTTCATTTGTTACAAAACTATTTTTCCTGCATATACATTTTCATTTCACCAAGTCAAATAAATTACATCACATGTAAAGAGCTGGAATGGTTCAGTTGATAGCATTCCTGTCTATGAACCAAAGACCTTTGGTTCAAATCCTACTCCGGGACTTCAATGACAAAAGGAACATTGAAGTTGCTCGAAGCATCTTGTTAGTCATCCTGCAAAATTCTCCCAATTCTCCATTCCATTTGGCAGGGAAGGAAGAAGTGTGGAGATATGTCAAACAAACGCCTCACAATTCTGTCATTCTGAAATAGCAAGATGGAAAACGTCTCTTAGTTTACAGCATTTCCAAAATTCATTCTTAAGGAAAAGATTTTGGGATGAGTGGAGAGATTAGTCTCAACCATATCACCACACAGATCGGACAGTGGTTTACTGAGCGGTTTCAGTGTGACAGATCTGAATGGTTTTAGTTTTGCTGCCTCAATTTAAAACAATTTAATTCATGGGATGAGGGCTCACTGGCGAGAGGGTCATTGAGAGTCAACCATTTGAGAGTGGGGGGCTGGAGTCACATATAGTCCAGACCAAGTAAAGATGGCAGTTTCCCTCCCGAAAGGACCATAGTGAATCAAAAGGGCTTTTCCGACAATCGACAAAGGCTTCACGGTCATTATTAAACTCTTAATTCCAAATTTTGACTGAACTCAAATTCCACCATCTGTCATGGCGGGATTCAAACCTAGCTCCCCAGAACATTACCTAGGTCTCGGGATTGACAGTCCAGTGATAATACCACTGCACCATGGCTTCCCCTGAATATTCCCTTAGGAGGATTTCTATAATGGGATTTCACTTTCAATGTCTTCAAGTCAATTTCAAGTTGATCGTCCATCTCCTATCATTTGTGCATTTAGGCTGAAGATACAGATGAGCCCATTGATCTTTGGCTGTTTTTCAAGTTGTGTTATTACAGCTTTTCTACATCTGCATAGATATAGCAGCTAATTCTGTGGTCTATGTTAAGAAATGGAGCTGCTGAGTTCAAGTCTCAGTAAATTTTTGGCAGTTGCAAAGGAGAATGAGGAATTTACTCTGTGGTATATCATCACTCTGATGCATCCCAGTGAGTTCCGCTGAAGTTTGTTGCATGGACATATGTGCCGGCTGTTTTGCACACAGCAAGATCGTAACATCAGCAGTGAGATTACTGGAGGGTTAATCTGTCCTGGTTGTAGCCAAGTAAACAGAAACCAGTCAGATTTACATTTGCTCAATTTTTCAAACCTCCGAAACACGCACCTTTCAAAATGCATTTTATGGTTTTGGTAGCTTAGAGACTTTGGATCAATAATGATGTAGAAAGTTGAAACTTCAATATCGCCTGCGTACATTCCAGAAGCAGGTGTGTGGATTAAGTGGTGCAGATTACATGGAGACCACTGTTCCTTATCCCTTGGATGTGCAATGCGATGACTCACTCATTGTCAGAAACAGTCAGAATATTTGCACCTTTTCCAAAAATGTGACAGCGTTGTTCCTTTTCTGGAGTTAATTGCTCCAGAACTCGCTCTGTAGCCTCAGGAGACAAGATATGTAGAACCTTCCACCTCCCTTCCTGACAGTGTCAATGGAACCCAGGTGAATTGATCGGAGAGTGCAGCAGAATTTGCACATCATAAAATAAGTAAAATGAAAACTGTACTTCCAACTGAAAAGGATGGGACGGCTGTGAAAAATGAGTGATTTCTGAAGCATGTGCATTACTCTGATTGCGAACCATATACAGAGAATGAGATGCTGGCTCGAGAGAGAATGAATGACATAAACCGAACTTGTGGATTTCAATGAGAATTTGACTGCTCACTGCAGTAATTTTTCTAGGTACAGATACAATGTCGCAGCCATGCAAAAACAGTAGTTGTCTGAAATACAGACATATTTATAAGCTGTCATGCAGCAATATTGTTTGTTATTAAATCAGTAAAGTAAATTTTCAGGACAATGCATCTGTGTCAGACTAGTTATTGATTTCACAAGCCTGTTTATCCCTATGGTCTGTGTTAGTTTTGACTCCACCTAACCTGCCTTGGCCTGGAATTACTGATTCAACCCAATCCATTTGACTGGCATAGAACTGAATTAACATTACTGTCACATGTACTCAATTAGAACGTAGGGAATACACAAAGTAGGGAAATAGATGGTGACACCTTGCAAAATGTCCATATTACAGAGGAAGAAGTGCTGGATGTCTTGAAACGCAAAAAGTGGATAAATCCCCAGGACCTGATCAGGTGTACCCTAGAACTCTGTGGGAAGCTAGAGAAGTGATTGCTGGGCCTCTTGCTGAGATATTTGTATCATCGATAGTCACAGGTGAGGTACCGGAAGACTGGAGGTTGGCTAATGTGGTGCCACTCTTTAAGAAGGGTGGTAAGGACAGGCCAAGGAACAGTAGACCAGTGAGCCTGACCTCGGTGGTGGGCAAGTTGTTGGAGGGAATCCTGAGGGACAGGTGATGTACATGTATTTGGAAAGGCAAGGACTGATTAGGGATAGTCAACATGGCTGTGTGTGTGGGAAATCATGTCTCACAAATTTGATTGAGTTTTTTTGAGGAAGCAACAAAGAAGATTGATGAGGGCAAAGTGGTAGATGTGATCTATGTGGACTTCAGTAAGGTGTTTGACAAGGTTCACCATGGGAGACAGATTAGCAAAGTTAGATCTCACGGAATACAGGGAGAACTAACCATTTGGATACAGAACTGGCTCAAATGTAGAAGACAGACGGTGGTGGTGAGGGTTGTTTTTCAGATTGGAGGCCTGTGACCAGTGGAGTGCCACAAGGATAGGTGCTGGGTCCTCTACCTTTTGTCATTTACATAAATGATTTGGATGTGAGCATAAGAGGTGCAGTTAGTAAGTTTGCAGATGACACCAAAATTGGAGGTGTAGTGGACAGCGAAGAGGGTTACCTCAGATTACAACAGGATGTTGATCAGATGGGCCAACAGGCCCAGAAGTGGCAGATGGAGTTTAATTCAGATAAATGCGAGGTGCTGCATTTTGGGAAAGCAAATCTTAGCAGGACATATACATTCAATGGTAAGGTCCTAGGGAGTGTTGCTGAACAAAGAGACCTTGGATTGCAGGTTCATAGCTCCTTGAAAGTGGAGTCACAGGTAGATAGGATAGTGAAGAAGGCGTTTGGTATGCTTTCCTTTATTGGTAAGATTATAGAGTACAGGAGTTGGGAGGTCATGTACAGGACATTGGTTAGGCCACTGTTGGAATATTGCATGCAGTTCTGGTCTCCTTCCTATTGGAAAGATGTTGTGCAACTTGAAAGGGTTCAGAAAGATTTTCAAGGATGTTGCCAGGATTGGAAGATTTGAGCCAAAGGGAGAGGCTGAACAGGCTGGGGCTGTTTTCCCTGGAGCGTCGGAGGCTGAAGGGTGACCTGATAGAGGTTTATAAAATTATGAGGGGCATGGATAGGAGAAATAGACAAAGTCTTTTCCCTGGGGTGGGGGAGTCAAGAACTAGAGGGCATAGGTTTAGGGTGAGAGAGGAAAGACGTAAAAGAGACCTAAGGGGCAACGTTTTCACACAGAGGGTGATGCGCGTATGGAATGAGCTGCCAGAGGAAGTGGTGGAGGCTGGTAAAATTGCAACATTTAAGAGGCATTTGGATGGGTATGTGAATAGGAAGGGTTTGGAGGGATATGGGCCAGGTGTTGGCAGGTGGGACTAGATTGGGTTGGCCATGGACGGATTGGACCAAAGGATCTGTTTCCATGCTGTACATCTCTATGACTCTAAATGAACAGTTTACAGTTGCCACTTTGCAGTGTCATCTTAGATACAAAGGTCAAATTCTTAGGAAACAAAAAAAGGAAAAAAAAACAAGTCCAGCATTACAGGTCATAGGAATATATTAGAAAAAATAAAGAAGTAAAAAGTTCAGAATATCAATCTTTCCAACCCAGAGTATGCTGGCACCTAGCCTCATGGGAGACCTCCACGGCCTCATCGCTGCCTGCACCGAGGTAGTAGTTGCCATCTCTTCACCGCCCAGCCCACTTCGCTAATGCTACTGGAGAAGTCCAATCTGACCCCAATGGCTAATAAAATAATAAACTATGATAATGATAGTGAAACACAGTGTGGGCGATCTCTTCACTATCATATACTTTATTAAACATTCATAAGAAGTTTATTCCTTTGATTTAGTTGTCTCCTATTAGTTGAATCACAGTTCTGATTACTTCTCTAGAAAATAGGAAGATTCAGCTTCCAGCTCCAGAAACCTGCCTGATACCCTTAACTGGACAATAAACATGAAGGCACAATTAATAAAATGACACAAATATCGTTAATTGGGATGTACAAGGTGTCTGAAAATTCTGAAGGCTCATCCAATTGCCAAATTGGTAGCTGACTCTTCAGCATGACAGGTATAGTATATAAATCAGTGTCGCGTGCTGAAGCAACATATGGATACATATGCAGGGTGCACAGAATGTAAATGGAGTGAATGCTTTCAACATGTGATAAGGTATCAATCAAGCAGGCTGCTCTGCCTTGGACGGTGTCGAGCTTGAGTGTTTTTGCAGCTGTAAACATCTGGGTACATGGGGAGCATTTCATCTAACTATTCTCTTGTGTCTTGTAATGGAGTACAGAGTCAGCTGCTGCCTCACCTGCCCAGGTCCTGACCTGTACGTTTGCAATGGTATTTATGAGGTCAGTCTAGTTTAGCTTCTGGATAATGCCAACCCCAGGATGTTGATGCAGCCCCGATAATGGTAATGTAGCTGAGTGTCACAGACAGGTGGTTATGCTCTCACTTGATGGAAATGGCCATTGCCAGACACTTGGGTGACATGAATGTTACTTATCCAAGCACTTTTCCAGGTCGTGTGGACACGAGCTGCAACTTCGTCCACCAAAAGGTTAGGAATGGAGATAAGTTCTCTGGAATCACATCAATCAAACCCAATTGTCTTGAAGGGAAGGTCTTTGTGATGAAGAAGTCAAAGCAGTTAGGCCTCAGGCATTTGTCCTGAGAAGCCTCTGCAGTAGTATTCATGAGTCTTGGTCATGATGTCTTTCATATTCCAATGGGTTTCTTTAAACACAACACCTCACAAAATTCATTTTAAAAAATCATATAATGCAACATACACTTTGTGGAGATTTACTGTGGATTGGGTTTGTGCAATGTTATTGATGCTTGAAGCTTGCACCCTATTAAGGAATACATTAGAGCCAATAATGATTGTATTTTTCATGATATATGCATGGTGATTCAAAGGGTTAACAGACAGTTAGAAAGAATATGTTCAGAATAGATGTAAGCATCTCTTTTGGACCTAAGTACTTTAAAATTAAAAGGATTGGATAGGTATAATGTGAAAATTAATTGAAAAATATCATCTCACAGGATACAATAAAACCAATTTTTAAAATGGTCTCTGTAAGCAAACAAGGAGTTTCTTAGCTATTAGATCATGGTCTAAATGAGAAAGGCAGAGGTGCAATGTTTCCTTTTAAGAGGAAGGCAGAAATTTGTTTTGAAATTCGTAAAGCAAGGTGTCCAAACGAGCTTCCCAACCAATGGACCACTTTACACGTGTAGCGTCTACCATGATGTCGACCCAACAGGGAATGCAATTCCTCCGCAACCATGTCCCAAAAACAGCAAACTGATTCTGTTTTCGCAAGCACTCATTCCTGAAGGAATGTTGGACAGGCACCAAGATGACTCCCTGCTCTTTTTCACTTGTGCCATGGGACGTTTTTTTAAATTTCCAAATGCGTAGGCAGACAAGACTTTTCCCTCTTCTCTCAGAAGCCAACTCAAAGTGGTGCCCCCTCAGTACTATGTCGAAATGTCAGCCTCGATTGAAACTTGTGCAGTGAAGTTTGATCTCACAAGCTCCAGAGGGGCTGGAATACTATAAACCAAGTGAAGGCAGCAACAGTCAGATTCATGTCCCAGTAAACTTTCTCAGAATTGAGAATATTGACACCTTATAAATATCATGTCGCATCATAACAGGTCATATGATTGTTAAGTGTGGCACTGCTATAAAATGGTGCTTAACCAATATAATGAAACAAAAACATCACTTTAAAGCAAGACTGTACATTCTGGCCATTCAAAAGAGTTAAATGTTTCACTAGCTGCTTTGTACTGTAAACTACAAGAGTTTCTATGAGGAAAGTCCCTAGTGTTACATCTCTATTAAAGTTCACTGTTATATGACTGCACATATTATCGTGGAATCCAGGAAAATAAATGTAAACCATGTGGAGTACTTTTAGCTGCTTATATGAGACCGATCAGAAAGGCTGTGACTCAATTCAATGCAATGTAAGGAATTCACAGACTATGAGACATGGCTGAACAGCAGTATTTTTGAAACAACATCACACATCTTCCACTGGCTCCAAGTCCAGACTCCATAATGCTTCACCAGGACCTCACAAATGGACTCAGTTACTTTAGACTTCAGGGACACGGTAATTGAGGGCCAGACTGTCAGGGCAGCTCCCAAATATCAGGTTTCTTTATTCTAGGGGTGGGGTAGGCACAATAGATGGGTTAGAATTGGTTCAGGGACACGTTATATTTTTACATTTGGTATCCGTATCTCATAGTTTGTGCATTTCAAAACAAGGAGGAACAATAACTCCTCTATTTCCACACCAGATGCTGTCTTTAAATCGCCCTGTTTAAGACTTGTTGCTTTTTGTCTTGCAGCTGGTGTTTCCGATTCTACCAGCTCCAGGGGTCATATCTGACGGCTTCTGTACCTCAATAAGTGATTTGATCTGCATTGTCAATGAAAGGAAGGACTTTAAACTCAGTATAAGACACCTAAAAGAGGAAAGAACACAATTCTCCACCCTCACTCATCTGTTACTTATGTTATCTTAATGTTAAAGAGAAAATACAAAATACAAATGATTTTTCATCAATGCCATTCATGTCAAGCCACATGTCGTGATCCTCATCAATTGGCTATTCAAGGTATGTTTTGGAGAGTGACAGACTACTAATAATGAGGAATTAGATTAGATTCCCTACAGTGTGGAAACAGGCCCTTCAGCCCAACAAGTCTACACCCAACCACTGAAGAGAAACTCACCCAGACCCATTTCCCTCTGACTAAAACACCTAACACTATGGACAATTTAGAATGGCAAATTCACTTAACCTGCACATCGTTGGACTGTGGGAGGAAACCGGAGCACTCGGAGGAAACCCATGCAGACACGGGGAGAATATGCATACTCCACACAGACAGTCACCCAAGGCTGGAATCGAACCTGGGCCCCTGGCGCTGTGAGGCAGAGTGCTAACCACTGAGCCACCATGCCATCTTAATGATAGAATGATTACATTTTCTGGAAGGTTCTGCTATATTTTATGGGAAAGTGGTGGAATATGTTTAGAATCTATAAGGACTGAATCAAGTGGAATTAATGATGACTACTTGAGCTCCAAATGCACATGGTCAAGAGAATAACTCCCAACCTCAACAGCAAGTGACATTTACACAAATGTCCCAAGATGTTTCAAAGGAATATCATCAAAGTTTGATAGAATTGGCAAAGTACAGAATTTGACACTGGGCCACAAATATGGAGATATTGGGGCACATGAGCAAAGGTTAGTTGAGGAAGTGAAGTTTCAGAAACTTCAAAAAGGAGGCAAAAGCAGTTTAAAGATAAAACAATTTCAGGATGGAGTTCCAGAGATGAGGTACAAGGTTGCTATCTGCCCAGCCACTGACAGTAGAACAATTAACATCAGAATATAGCAAGAAGCTAAATTGGCAGACCACTCAAACCTTGGGAAGGTTCTATAGCAAGGAACAGTTACAGATATAGAAACTTTAAACTAACTGCTGGGATGTGATCATGGTCTTATTGGATTACAGCTGAAAATGTGTTGCTGGAAAAGCGCAGCAAGAGAGGCAGCATCCAAGGAACAGGAGAATCGACGTTTCGGGCATCAGCCCTTCTTCAGGAATGGAGGATCCGGAGGGAGGTCTGTTGCTGGAGGCTTCGGATTTGTTGTAGGTACTGGTTGTCCTGGTTGGGTCCAAATTTTGTTGGTCGGAACGCAGTCCGGAGTCCGAGCGGGATCAGTCGGTTCCGTAGGCAGGTGTTGAGGAAGGAGATGTGGCTGCGGTAGCGAGTCTGTTTGAGAACGTGGCTGAAGAGCTCTGTGCAGAAGAGATGACCTGGGGTGTGCAGTGAGAGAGGGACTCACTGAAATCCTTGTAGAGGGAGGAAGAGAGCTTCGTCAAGGAACGCATCCTTGTAAGAGGATTCGCAGTAGGTTAAAATCTTCGAGGAGAAAGTGAGGACTGCAGGTGCTGGAGATCAGAGCTGAAAATGTGTTACTGGAAAAGCGCAGCAGGTCAGGCAGCATCCAAGGAACAGGAAAATCAACGTTTTGGGCATCAGCCCTTCTTCAGATTCCTGAAGAAGGGCTAATGCCCGAAACGTCCATTCTCCTGTTCCTTGGATGCTGCCTGACCTGCTGCGCTTTTCCAGCAACACATTTTCAGCTCTGATCTCCAGCACCTGCAGTTCTCACTTTCTCCTACTGGATTATACCCCACCAATTAACTGTATTGTCCACAGACACCAATTCAGAGCAAAACTGGATTGGTGCTGAAATAGGCAGTTGACATTAATCTGACCATTTTCCATTTTGAAGGCTAGGTTGAAATTACCTGTAGACCTATTTTGGACCTCTGTGGATAAAGTTGAAAATTAGCTAAAATTAAAGCCTTATTTTTGGAGATAAATTGCTGCTTGAAGTCTTTCTTTGGAATGACCACGTAGGGCTACAGCTAAGGCCAGACTGACATTTCATTCTTCATGACACACAACTACGTGCTAATTTTTAAAAATGCACTGGGACATGGCATATCATTGAGGATCTTTCATAGTGTGAATGAATGTGTGTAACTGTGCTCAGTTATCTTTAGTATACTAATGTGAGTAAGCCACCTAATATTGCCAAGGAAAAACAGTGTTCAAGTTTTAATGTTAATCTTTTACAAACATTATCGTGAAACTTCAAGGTAGACAGGCAGGAGGCTGGAAGAACACCTCTTGCCTGTCTACTTTGGATTCCAGCATCTGTAGTTCTTTTGTCTCTAATGAAACATTAAGGTACAGACATGCAATTGCCAAAGAATCTTTTTCTCTTTCAGCTTCCTGTGTTTTATTTGGGTTGTCACACCATTCTCCCGCACCTTCTGCCAGTCACCCATTCCTCTTCCAAACCTGCCATGGGACCACATCTGATCTCAGGCTTTCCTCTTTTCTCCCTGACAGTCCCATTCTCCATCACTTGCCTTATCACGTGTCCTTTCTCCCTTTGCAACACATGACCACAACCACTTCAATCACTTCAATTTTCCTCAATCCATCCACGATTTTTCCTAACACCCCAGTTTCTGATGTTGTCCTTTCATGTCACTCTGCACACCTACATCTTATTTATATAAAATTATTGTTCCTGTCACCTTGATATTGTCCAAGTTTCTGCAGCATGCAACAAGTTCTCACTAGGGTCTTGAAGATTCTTTTGACCACTTTAAGCCATGCCCTAAACTATTCCTTTGAAACTGTTACACACCCCCATTGAACCACAAACTCTTGTCCACCCTACTCTCCACCTCATTTGCCAAGTAGAGAAACAGCATATTGAGGCATACCTTCATAAGTCTTGGCAAAGGTGCCCACTCTGTATAGTTGAGACTCAACAGACAGTTGAGTCAGGAAACTATTTGACAGGAAGTGCTCAGCCTAATCCCTTCCTCCCCCTGCCTTTTCTACACTTAGAAATTCCACCAGAATAATATTCAGCAATGAAAACCCTGGATGATATTTACCCTTTCCAGATCAGGAGTAAATTGTAGCACTCCTACGTGCTCCAGTCAAAATCAACTAACAGAGTCCACTGAACCTGTGAGATCGCTACTACCACAGGTGATATTTAATTGTTAAAGGGCATTATGTCAATGCATCAGATGGAGGGGTGTATGCAGAGTCGAATGAGATAAATCCCAGACTGCCAATGGTTTTCAGAGGAGCAATCAAAAGATCATGCAGCATGACATCAGCATTTTGACAGAAACTTAGAAAATCTTTGTTCATCTGCCTGAGGAACAGCCTATAATTTAACAAAATAACCGCAGCAAGTGAAAAATATACTTATCACCATGAGCAAAGAACACAAAATTCCTTTTGAAGGAATTCTATAATTATTTTACTTGGAGTCACTTCAAAACATTGTCGGGATAAAACTGAAGTATAAATTATTTTGAACGTCCATATGCCCTTTTTAATAATGGCAAAAGAAATTACATCTAAAGTGCCGTCTATAGTTTTTGGAATGAATAATTCCCACAAGTGCCGCGATGGCCCTTGTGAAGTACTACACAGATGGCAAAACAAGCACATAGTTTTCTTAACCACTACAGAAATATCTCAAAACATTATTCAACTGCAGGAAAAGCCATCCATTACAACAAACAGTACTGCTCTGTCTCGGAGTTTTTTCTGTGCGGCAGCAGCACAAAGAAGCCATTTCTGCCCCTGACCACAACAAATTACCGTGTGGGAGCAGGCATGTGAATGGTCTCTCTGAAGAACTAAATACAGGCCCCCAGAGCCCCACCAATAACATAGAAACCCTGACCTTTCACCTCTGCTCGGCAGTAACAACAAGGATTAACTGTGAGAACCACAGGAGCCAGGCTAAGATCTCACAGCTCTAACATCTCACAGACAAGATCTTAAGATCCTTTTTAGATGATTTAATTGGTCTGCTGTTAACTCATCAAGAGCTGAACAGCCTTTGGATGAAACAAGAGTTGCATTTTTATTCACATTAACATTGTTATTAGAATGTCCGCTGTTGTTATCTATTTATTTCAACTGGTTGATGAAGACAAGTCATTAAATAGGAGACAGAGGAATTTTGTTAGTGATTTGTGTGATTATATGACATAGGGCAATTTGTCCCCATTTATGATTTGGAGATGCTGGGTGTTGGACTGGTGTGGACAAAGTTAAAAATCCCACAACACAAGGTTATAGTCCAACAGGTTTATTTGGAAGCACTAACTTTCTGAGCACCGCTCCTTCATTAGATGGTTATGGAGAACGGTTCTCCACAACCACTTGATGAAGGAGCAGCGCTCCAAAAACTAGTGCGTCCAAAAAAACCTGTTGGACTATAACCTGGTGTTGTGGGATTTTTAACTTTGTCCCCATTTAGCATTTCTAACAAGGCTGTTTGTGTGCATCTTAATCACTGTTGTTTTACTTTGATATTTAAAGAATATCCCCATTTGGTCTCAAATGCAAAGAGTCAACAATCGGCAGCATGATCTGATGGCTTTTGTGGCAGGGTGGTAGTGTCCCTTCCTCTAGGCCAGAAGATTTGGGTTCATCTTTCACCTGCTTCAATGGTATGTCGTTAAAATGCCTGAACAGGTTGATTAAAATATCTAGATATGTGGCTGAATGGCTTAAAGGTACTCAGTAATTCCACCAAGTAACCAGTAAGGAGGTTTGTGAAGGATTGTCCAGTGAAGCTATGTCAGAAGTGAGAAGGGAATGATCAACTCAATGGGATTGTACTGAGGCCCCCCAAATGTTAGAGGGAACGTAAGGAACAAATATGTCAAGAGATCACAGATAAATGTAAGAATAGTAAGGTTGTAATACCAGGGGATTTTAACTTTCCAAATATAGACTGGATCTGCCATAGTTTTAAGGGTTTGGACAGTGATGAATTTGTTAAATGTGTTCAAGAAAACTTTCTTTATCAATATGTAGATGTACTAGAGAAGGAGCAAAACTTGACCCTAATGTAAGGCAGGGCAAGTGACTGAAGTGTTGGTCGGGGAACACTTTAAGACTAGTGATCAAAATTATTTTAGTATTAAATTAGTTATGGAAAAGGATAGTTCTGAGGAAGGTACACTCAACCCAAAACGTTAACCCTGATTTCTCTCTACAAATGCTACCAGACCTGCTGAGCTTCTCCAGAAATTTCTGTTTTTGTTTCTGATTTACAGCATCTGTAGTTTTTTCAGATTTTATGAAAAAGGATAGCCTTATGTAAAAGTTAAAGTTCTTCATTGAAATAGAGCAATTTTTGATGGTATGAGACAGGAACTTTCAAGAGTTGATGAGAGTAGACTATTCACAGGAAAAGGGATGAAAGGCAAGTGGGAGGCTTTCAAAACTAGATAATCAGAGTTCAGAGGCAGTATGTTTCCGTTAGAGTGAAGGGTAAGGCTGGTAGGAGGAGGGAATAATGCATGAATAAAGATACTGAGGTACTGCTCAAGAATAAGGAGTCATATATTAAATATAGACAACTGGGATCAAGTGAATGCCCTGAAGAGTTTAAGTTTTGTAGGGGCATTCTTAAGAGGGAAATCAGGAGATCTGAAAGGAGATGTGAGATACCCTAGGCAGGTAAGGTTAAAGATAATCCAAAGAGATTTTACAAGTACATTAAGAGAAAAAGAACAACTAGGGAGTGAATAGAGCCCTTAAGGATCAACAAGGTCATCTATGTGTGGAACCTCAAGGGATCGGAGGGATACTGAATGAATATTCTGCATCAATTTTTACTTTGGAGAAAGAAATGGAGTCTAGGGAACTTGGGGAAATAAATATTGATGTCTTGAAAATAGTCCAGATTCAGAAGAGGAAGTGCTGGAGGTCTTAAAAAAAAGTGGATAAATCTCTGGCACTAAATCAAATGCATCCTAGGATGCTCTGGGAGTTTGGGGAAAAATTTCAGGGCCCCTAGCAGAAATATTTGTATTATCTGTAATCACAGTTGAGGTGCCAGAGGACTGGAGGGTAGCTAATGTTGTGCCTTTGTTTAAGAAAGGCTCTAAGGAGAAGCCTGGGAATGATAAGCCTGTGAGTCTGACATTAATGGCAGGTAAGTTGTTGGAGGGGTTTCTAAGGGACAGGATTTATATGAATTTGGAAAGGCAAGGACTGATTAGGGATAGTCAGCATGGCTTTGTGCATGGGAAATCATGTCTCACAAACTTGCATTTTTTTGAGGATATAACCTAAAAGATTGATGAAGGTACATGTTGTCTACATGGATTTAAGCCTTTCACAAGGCTCCACATGGTAGACTAATTCATAAAGTTAGATCACATGGGTGAACTTGGATACAAAATTGGCTTCATGATAGAAGACAGAGTGTGGTGGTGGAGGCTTGCTTTTCAGACTGGAAGCCTGTGACCAGTGGTGTTCCACAGGGATCAGTGCTGGACCCAATTTTGTTTGTCATTTACACAAACAACTTGAATGAGAATATAGGAGGCATTCTTAGTAAGTTTGTGGATGACACCAGAATTGGTGGTATAGTCGACAGTGAAGAACATTATCTGAGATTACAAAGGGTTCTTGACCAATTGGCCAATGGGCTGAGGGCTGGCAGATGGAGTTTCATTTGGATAAATGTTAGATATTGTATTTTGGTAAAACAAACAAGGGCAGGACCTACACAGTTAATAGTAGGGTCCTTGGTAGTGTTGTCAAACAGAGAATTAGGGGTTCCAGCACATAGTTCTTTGAAAGTTGCAACACAGATAGAAAGAGTGGTTCAGAAGGCATTTAGAACACTTGCCTTCATTGCCCAGACCTTTGAGTATAGGAGGTTGTGCAGGTTTTGGTGAGGCCATTTTTGGAGCACTATGTACATTATCAAACTGGAGAGGGTTCAGAAAATATTTACCAGGATGTTGTTGGGAATGGAGGGTTTAAGATATAAAAATAGTCTGGAATGACTGGGGCTTCTTTCACTGGAGTATAAGAGGTTGAGGGGTGAACTTATAGAGGTTTATAAAATCATGAGGGGCATGGATAGGGTGAAGATCTAGGTCTTTTCTCCAGGATATGGGAGTTCAAAACGAGAGGGCATAGTTTTAAGGTGAGAAGAGAAAAAATTAAAAGGAACCTGAGGGGCAATGTTTTTACACAGAGGGTAGTTCATATGTAGAAGGAACGACCAGAAGAAGTAGTAGATGCAAGTACAGTTATAAAATTTAAAAGACATTTGAAAAGGTACATGAACAGGAAAGGTTTAGAGGAATATGGGCCAAATGCAAGAAAGTGGAATAGTTCAGTTTGGGGAACTTGGTCATCATGGAAGAGTTGGACCAAAAGGTCTGTTTTCATGCTGTATGACTCTATTATAGAATGAAATATTTTGGGTTTAGTGACCCTTCTTCGGAACCAGCTATAGCTAGGTAAAGGTTGGTATATATGCTACAGAAGGGGTGGGGGAAGGGGAAAGAGTAAACAATAAGTGGAGATGGAGCCCGGAGAGACAGAACAGCAGTTCAGCAGAAAAAGAAATGATCAGCCTGGGAGAATGAATAGCTGCTAATGGAGACCATTAATAGCTGATTTTGGGCTGTTTGTGGTAGCAGCCCATGAGATGACAAGGTCTGGTATGTGAGGGTTGGGATAAGGACATGAGGGAAGTGCTAAAATCAGACTCTAAAATTATTCAACTCTATATTCATAGGATCGTAAAATCCCTAGTGTGAAAACAGGCCATTGAGCTCAACAAGTCCACACTGATCCTCTGAAGAGCCACACTCCCAGATCCATTCCCCTACCCTATTATACTACATTTACCCCTGACTAATGCACCTAACCTACACATCCCTGAACTCTCTGGGCAATTTAGCATGGCCAATTCATCTCACCTGCATATCTTTGGACTGTGGGAGGAAACCGGAGCTACCAGAGGAAACCCACACAGACAAAGGGAGAATGTGCAAACTCCACACAAATAGTCGCCCAAGGCTGGAATCAAACCCGGGTCCCTTGTGCTGTGAGGCAGCAGTGCTCACCACTGAGCCACCATGCCACCCCTGAGCCTTGAAGGCTGCAGGGTCCCCAAGCAGAAAATGAGATGCTGTTCTTCCAGCTTGCACTGAGCTTTGCTGGAGCACTGCAGCAAGCAGGGAACATGGTGGTGTGTTGAAGTGGCCGGCAACAAGAAGCTCAGGGTTATTTTTGCACAAAGCAGTTGCCCAATCTGTGTTCCGTCTCTCCAACATTTTCCCAGCTATAATCAGTTCTGAAGAAGGGTCACTGGACTCAATATGCTATCCATGTTTACTCTCCACAGCTGGTGCCAGACCTGCTGAATTTCTCCAGCAAATTCTACTCTTGTTTCTGATTTCTAGCATCCATTAATTTATTTTTGTGTTTAATGACAGATTTAAATCTGATATTAGATGTTAAAGTTTTCTGTGGAGAGAATTTTCTTAGCTCCCCAGGAAGAGTGCTCAGTAACAATAATAAAGATTAGATTACTTACAGTGTGGAAACAGACTCTTCGGCCCAACAAGTCCACACTGACCCGCCGAAGCGCAACCCACCCAGACCCATTCCCTTACATTTACCCCTTCACCTAACACTACGGGCAATTTAGCATGGCTAATTCACCTAACCTGCCAAGCATAAACACTTGTAAAATTCCATGAACTGAAAAAGTGCACATGTTGGTTGGGATGAATGTGAACTCAAGACTGTTTCAATCAGGTGAAACTCATTCTGAATATGAGAACTGAAAGTGTCCAATTTGGCTTATTGGGCAACATTTTTTACCAGGGGAAAAAAAGACTCTCACCATCTACTCTATCTATGCCTCTCATACTTTTGTATAGCTCAATCAGATCCCACCTCAGTCTCCTCTGCACAGAGATTCAGTGGTTAGCACTACTGCCTCATAGCACCAGGGACCTGTGTTCCATTCCACCTTTGGGCAACAGTCTGTGTGGAGTTTGCACATTCTCTCTGTGTCTGCATGGGTTTCCTCCGGGTGCTCCGGTTTCCTCCCACAGTCCCAAGACGTGTAGATCAGGTGGACTGGCTATGCTAAATTGCCCAAAGTATCGAGCAATGTACAGACTAAGTGGATTAGCCATGGGAAATGTAAGGTTATAGGGATAGTTAAGGGGGTGGGTCTGGGTGGGATGTTCTTCAGAGGGTCACTGTGGACTCAATGGGCTAAATAACCTGCTTCTACACTGTTGAGATTCTATGATCTTTCTATGTAAAATAAAACCCAGCTTATCCAATCAAATCTGAGACTTCTCATCTCAGGCAACGGTTCATTTAGTGACCTCACCCATATCCTCAGGCTGCACAAACTGGTTGCCCCTTTGGCCTCTAATATGTCCCACCCTTTCCCTGCTAATCCTCCTGCTCGTAGTTTAGTTATAAAAAGCCTTGGGGGGGAGGGGGGGGGGGTTCCTTGATTGCATTTGCTGAATATATTTTGTGGCCCCTTTTTGAAGGGCCTCCCTTGTTTTCAATGCACTGTAACTGACATATGCTTTCTTCTTTTTCTATATCAAGCTCATAACATTCCTCAACATGTAGGGTTCCCTGGTCTTGCTGCCTTGCCCTTCACTCTTAGAGGGACACACTGGCCCTGAATTCTCACTATTCTACTTTTGAAAGATATCCACTTTCCAAATGTCGACTTATGTATTCCATATTCTGACAACAAAATGTAAAATAAAAAGAATGTCAATAAATGAAGTAAAGAAATAAACTTTTTAACTTGTATCCGCTCAAATCATTTCACAATTCTGTTTCATTTCTTCTCTGCTCCTATGCAGACAACTCCAAGTTTTCAAAGTTTCCCCTACATATATACACTTAGCTCACTTAGAATGTGTCTGTTATGATTGTTTTTCTTTGCACAAAAGCCATGACTGGAGATCTTAAGTTGTATACAAATAGCTTTTAAATCCTCAAAAGAGTTGTAGGGCCACTTCTGTCAAGTGTAAACAGTTCACCATTCATTGTTCATCATGTGTTAGGCAATTGAACCACAATACTTTAACCATGGAACTATAACGTTGCGATGACTTCTTGCTTTATGGTCAAAAGTATCACACTTTATTGCAGGACTCAAACATTTGCTGAAGAACTGAATATTAGTAAAATCAGTAGGTCTGGCACCCTCTACGAAGAGTAAGCAGAGTTAACATTTTGAGTCCAGTGACCCTTCTTCAGAAATGATTGTAGCTGGGCAAATGTTGGAGAGACAGAACACAGAATGAACAAGTGCTTTGCAGAACAGCTATGTTCTGTCTGCAAAGATGACCCTGGGCTTTCTATTGCCTGCTACTTCAACACACCACCCTGTTTCCCTGGCCAACATCTCAGTCTCAGGTTTGCTGCAGTGCTCCAGCGAAGCTGGAAGAGCAGCATCTCATTTTCCGCTTTGGGATCCTGCAGCCTTCAGGGCTCAATATCGAGCTGAATAATTTTAGGGTCTGATTTTAGCACTTCTCCTCTGTCCTCCCTACCCTCACATATTGAATACTCAAGTAGCTGTTCTTGGTAGTCTCAGTCATGTAGAGATCTGCAACAAGGAATTTGAGATTGAGATGAATTATAACTCTTTCATTTTCATGGGACAAATTGCTGATAAATTTATGAGTTTGAATCTTAAACTTCATTTGTGATCCAAAAAAAAAACTGGACCCGTAAATGAGAGGAAATATGGGAACCTGAATGGGTTAAACACACAAATGCTACTTTTGGATTGCGTAAGATCATTTTAACAATTCTCTCTTCACTGTTCCTAAACATTTTATGTTGAATGTACATTAAGCAATCTTAAATACACTTTCCCACTGAGAGAAAATGAAATAAACTTTATGAAGTCGGTTTGAATACACATGGTCTTGCTAAAGATTCATCTGTATCAAATAAATTTGACTACTATAGTCCTTTTTATAAGGTATTGTGTAAGCACTTCCTGATTAAATACCAAGTAAACTGTGTCCAAATGAGATAGGAACAACTCTCCAGTAAAAAGTGGATCCAATACAGTAGAATAGCTTAAAATGGTGAAGCATATCCAGTAATAGAAGTTAATCCTAAATTACTAACATATGGAATACAAATAGTTGCATATGGGTATGAAGTGATTGCGATTACAGAGACATGGCTGCAGGATGATCAAAGTTGGGAATTGAACATCCAAAGGTATTTTAATCTTTCAGAAGGGTAAGCAGAATGGAAATGGAAGTGGGACAGCGTTGTTAGTGAAAGATGAAAGCAGTATAGTGGTGAGAAAGGACATTGTTGCAGGAAATCTAGGTGGGGTTTGAAATGAAATAGGGAGAAGGGGGAAGCAAGGGTTCAGTTGTACAGAAAATTATGGAAAACGTTCAAAGTGGGGAGGGCTCAGCAGAGGTTATTAAAGTTTCTAGAACAAGAAATAGGACAGAGTGTATGGAAAGAGTCAGGAATCTAACTTCAGGCACAGCAGATAAGGTGACAACTACAAAGAGGGGGCAGTCAATGCAGGAATGAGGGTGACTTAACTAAATGCATGCAGTATATGAAATAAAGTAAATGAGGTTGTAGCGCAGTTTGAAGTTGGCGAGTACGATGTTGGGGGTAACACAGAGATGTTGCTGAAATGGGACTAAAGGTAACTGCAAAGGCATGAGGGAGCATCTGGCCAGAGGTCATTGGAAGGGGAGCCTAGCAGGGAAGATGGTGGAGCAGCAATGGCAGGAGTTTCTGGGGGTAATTTGGGAGGCAAAGCCAAAATTTATCCTAAGGAAAAGGCAACATATTAAAGGGAGGATGAGGCAACTATTGCTGACAAGAGAGGTCAGGGACAACATAAAAGCAAAAGAAAAAGCAAACAATGTGGTGGACATTAGTGGGAAGCCAGAGGATTGGAAAACCTTTAAAAACTAGCAAAGGACAACTAAAAATGTAATTGGAGGGGAGGTGGGGAGGAATGACGATGATGAAATCTGAGAGTCATCAAGCTAGTAACATAAAAAAAACTGCAAGAGTGTTTTTAGCTATATAAAAAGTAAGGGAGAGGCAAGAGTGCACATTGGACCATTGGAGAATGAAGGTGGAGAAATAGTAATGGGGAACAAAGATATGATGGAGGAAATGAACAGGTACTTTGCATCAGCTTTCACAGTAGAGGACACCAGACGCATACCAGAACTTCAAGAGAGTAAAGGGGCCAAAGGTGAGTGTAGTGGCTATCACTAAGGAGAAGGTGCTGAGGAAACTGAAAGATCTGACGGTGGATAAATCACCCACACCAAATGGACCACACCCCAAGGTTCTGAAGGAGATAGCTGAGGAAATTGTAGATGTATTGGTGGCGATCTTACAGGAATGACTGGAGTGAGGGAAGGTCCCAAGGTCTGGAAAATGGCTAATGTAATACCACAGTTTCAGAAGGAAGGGAAGCAGCAGACAAGATTCTACACTCCAGTTAGTCTGACCTCAGACATTGATAAAGCTTTTCGAGTCTGTTATTCAGGATGAGATTGTGGAGTGTTTGGTAGTAGAGGGTTTATTCACTCCACACTCATTGCAGAAGTCTACAATCAATCAACAAGAGCAAATTAGACTGATGGACCTGAACTGACAAACTTGCAGTCAGAAGTCAAACATCCTCATTGCCGCATTTGGATGCAAACTATTTTATAAAATTAAATGCAAACTTGCAACAAAAATAAAACACGTGCACTTGCTACAAATTGTAGACTGACACTTGACTGATCCAAATAAACTCCAGCTGCATTTCAGAGCTATTCTGAAATAAACAGGAAAAACGATACTTCAATGGAATAGCACTTTGAAAATTATATAGAAATTATGAAAATTTGTTGCCTGCTCAAAGTTACACTGAATTGACTCAATTGATTTATGATAATTAAACAATCCTGTAAATAACATGGGTAGTCACATTTGTTGTTGTGCCAATTTCCCTCCTGAATCAGGGCAACTAGACCGTTGGCACAATGTGGGGTCAGTCCATTTTCTAAACATGAATAGAATACAGAATGGAATTTAATGTAGGCATCAGAATTTCATCTGCTGAAAGTAAGCTTGAACAAGAGCTCTGTGTTGCATTCCTTACTGGTTAAAAGTTAAATATCAGACAGCACCAGGCTATAGTCCAACAGGTTTATTTGGAAGCATTAGCTTTCAGAGCATTGCTCCTTCATAGGTAGCTTAATGGTTCCTTAATGGTGGGCATGCATGTTCAGTGTCAGTCAGGCATTTAACCGGTGAGTAGTAGGCCCTCCCTGGATATCAAAGCTACCTACCCATAAAGCTGAAGATCAGCAAGGCTCCCAAGCCACATGTGAGTGAAAGTGGGAGTTAAAGGAAGGGATTGCTAGATGGGGAAAGTGACTGGGGGAACGACTCTCACAAGATCCTGATGTTGGGTCCCTCACTCAAAATGGAGTACCTTTGACTGAGAGACGCCTGCCCTCCCCAGGAGCCTGCAAGCAAGCTCAACCAGGTTTGTTTTCTAGACACTCCATGAGGTGACTATCCTGCTCGCTGTTAGTTGAAAACAAGTGATGGTGAGATGAGGTTCTTGAGGGAGCATTGAAATCAGACAATTGCAGTCTTAAGCAAAGACTGGGGTGTGGTTCAGAGAAGGTTCGCTTGACTGACTCCTAAGATGTTGGACTTGTTCTTCCAAACTGTAGCCGGTACATAACCAGCATGCCCAACTTTTTCTTGAAAGACAAGAGTCAACTTTACTGCAACACATAAGAATCAGACAGGACCCGAGAGAGTAAATGTTGGGTAGGTGTTGCCTCTCGTGGTGGAATTCAAAACCCATGGTTAGAGTTTAAAAATATCTGCCTTTTAAGTAGGGAGAGGTTATTCTTTGGAATTTGCTTCCCTGGCAAGTGATTAAACATATACATGATGTAGTTAGACTTTTGATTGAGATGGGTGTCAGGTTACAGGGCGGGAGGAGGAGGGATGCTGGTTTAACATTGTCCTTAAATAGTGGTGTACCGCAAGGATCTGTTTTGGGGCCACTGCTATTTGTCATTTTTATAAATGACCTGGATGAGGGCGTAGAAAGATGGGTTAGTAAATTTGTGGATGACATTCAGCTCTGTGGAGTTGTGCACAGTGCCAAACGATGTTGCAGGTCACAGACGGACATAGATAGGCTGCAGAGCTGGGCTGAGAGGTGGCAAATGGAGTTTGATGCAGAAAAATGTGAGGTGATTCGCTTTGGAAGGAGCAAAAGGAATGGTAAGGTTCTTGGTCGTATCGGTGAGCAGGTACATAGGCTCCTCAAAGTTGCCACCCAGGTTGATAGGGTTATTAAGAAGGCATATGGTCTGTTAGCTTTTATTGATAGAGGGACTGAGTTTCTGAGACATGAGGTGATGTTGCAGCTGTACAAAACTCTAGTGCGGTTGCACTTGGAGTATTGTGTACCGTTCTGGTCACCACATTATAGGAAGGATGTGGAAGCTTTGGAAAGGGGTCAGAGGCAATTTACTTGGATGTTGCCTGGTGTGGAGAGAAAGTCTTATGAGGAAAGGCTGAGGGATTTGAAGCTGTTTTTATTAGAGAGAAGAAGGTTGAGAGGCAATTTAATTTAGACATATAAGATAATCAGATGATTAGATAGGATGGACAGTGAAAGTCTTTTTCCTCAGATGGTGAATGGCTAGCACGAGAGGACATAGCTTTAAATTGAGGGGTGATAGGTATAGGACAGATGTCAGAGGTAGTTTCTTTATTCTGAGAGTAGTAGGGGCATGGAACACACTGCCTACAACAGTAGTAGACTTGCCAACTTTAAATGGTCATTGGATAAACGTGTGGATGAAAACGGAATAGTATAGAATAGATGGGGTTCAGATTGGTCAGAGGTTGGCGCAGCATCGAGGGCTGAAGGCTGTAATGTTCTATGTTCTATGTTAAGAGAATGAAATCTGCCATCCTTATTTGGTATGCTCCATACATGATTCCTGACCTACAGTAATGTGGTTGATACTTAATTGTTGCCTGGGCATTTAGGAATGGGCGATAAATGTTGGCCTAGGCAATGAAATCCACATCCTGGGAATGAATAACAAAACATTCAGGAGAATGACACGTTACTTGATAAGATGTCAAAGTGGGGGTTTTATTGGGTTGCAATGAATCTGCAGGTCATTCACTTCCTCGCATACACTAGGATGCATGCACATTAGAGAAAAAAGCTAAACTTGAAAGAACTGCCACAAGATGAAACCACAAAATATTCCAGGAAGTGACTCGTATTAGTGTATCGATTAACATGTTTTAACTGGTTGGCCTGCAGATTTTTTGGCAGCTTCTGGCAATGTCAAATGCCAGTGGCTATCATACGACCTGTAATGTGTTCTCCATCGGACTGGGACCTTGAAGCAGATTAACTTCACAAGCAGTAGTTCTCTGTCCCAATTCCAGCATGGAAGCTGCTGGAGGCAGCACTGTAACCACATTAGAAACTATGTGTATTATGTAACACAGTTGAATCCTGTTAAACCATATGATGACTGACTTTGCCAAGTAATGTTTTGCTTGGATCCTGACTTCTTTAAATCAGTGATAAGAATACTAATTTGCAAATCTTTGTAATGTAGCTCATTTAATCAGTTGTTCAGTAATTTGATCACAAAATAACACTCAGCAAAAGCATTCTTTGCCCAAAAGCAATGAGATAACTTAAATTTACCACTGCCTCTTGGTGATATTTTTGCATTGGGTTCCCTATATTTCATGGATTCAGCAATAAAAATGGATAATTGCGGAAGATTCCATACTTGTTTGAGACCTTTCATTTAGATTCAATGCTTGGGTAATGAAGTCAGTTGATACCCAAGAGGATTAGTATGTTGGGATTCCCTACTCAAAGTATTCACCTAATTACAAACAATCAGCTTCATTCCACTTCATTACAAATTTGTAGCTTACTCCAGAAAACTGCTCTTATTGGTCCCCGATATAGACTTTGACTATGATGACAATTCTCTATAATATAACGAGAAAGGAAAGAATCAATGACCTGTATAGTTGAAGAGAATATAAATTTGAAAGAATTATTAAGCAGTAAAGAACCAGAGCCTTTGAGCCTTTACCAGTAAATGATCCTTTTGGTAGAAAGTAAAATTAAGCAATCACCAAAGTAAAACTCCAAATGCATAAGTTTATTATTGACATTAGATGCCACATCAAAAAAAGGCTAGATTTTTAATGTGCTAATGATTATCAGAGTTTTAAATGGAATGAAAGCTGCAGTAGTAGGGACTACGCTGTTAATTTACATTTTCACAGATTGCAAAGCACGGCTTTTTCCATGACTGCTACAACTGTGCAATTGCTGACTATAGATTTCATGCGGATTGTTGGTTCAGGCAGTGACATACAGTCCTCCAGCTGGTCTCAGGAATATGGTTCTTTCTTAATGTACAGTGGGCAAAATGTGCAGCACTGGCATCATCTCAGAGAAATCCTCCTATGTATTCAAAACAGAGATTTCTGAGTAAAATGGTTGGTGCTAATATTTGTGGATGCGCTTCCCTGGTTCATACCTGGTTCTGACTTTCATTAGCTCAGATATCTTTTGACTGGCATTCTGTCTGCTCTGAATCCCAATCGTACAGAGCAGTCAGCTGACAGCCCTTCGCCTGAATCTGTGAAACTAATTGTCGGAAGACACTTGTGGAGCAGTGGTAATGTCCCTACTTCTGAGCCAGGAGGTCGGGGTCATGTCCCACCTGCTCCACAGGTTTGTAATAATATACCTGAATAGATTGTTAAGAAAATATTTGGAGCTAGCTGCTCAGGTGTGGGCACAGAGCTTCAGTGGAACTGCAGAGTTTAACTGCTGTACGATCCTTCAACAAATGGATTCTGGCAATCTTTTCCAATCTGATTCCTCTTGTTTAACCCTTAAAGTACTTTCCTCCTATCTCTGAAACCTTCTCTCGCAATATAGTCCCTTTAAAACCTCGGCATTCCTCACAGTCTGGCTATTTAGGTACCCCTGATTCCTCTTGCTTCACCACTAAAGATTACATTCTCAGCTACCTGGGTGACAAATTCTGCAATTTCCTCTCAAAATCTCAACCTCTCCTTTCCTGTATGACGCTCCTTATCTCTTTAGAAAGGCTTTTGATCTTACGGTATGGACGTTTGTTTGAAAATGCTCCTGTGTGATGCTTTAAGAATTTGTAGTGCATGCAGTAAAGGCACAACATAAATTCAAATTGTTGCTGTGGGAGAACATTTAGCAAACAGATATCCAGTGCCTCTTCAAATCTTCCACACTATGAATGTCACTGGGCTGTTCCAATGCAGGTATATCACAGCTCAGCTTCAACCCCATTCTGATCAAGCACTTGTACTATCCTGTAAGGGGCACTGCATAGCAGTTACTAGTAGGAATCCTGTTCACAAAGGCCCACAGTAACATTGATATCAGACAGCTGAGCACTGGGGTAGAAGGGGGGGTTGACAAATTTGACTCTTTATTGCTGAGAACAAAATCAGGCAATGTTAGCACCCTTGACAATAATACTCTCCTTTATCAATACACTACCTCTACATGAAATCTACTGGTCTAAGAGTTGTTAATGGAAATTTATTTGTGCATAAAATATACAATTTTTAAAATTACACTACATATTTGCAGTGCACTGACTGACAACATTATATGAACAGCCAATTAGAAATTCAATGATTGCATGACAGCCAAATCCCTGGATATGGAGTTTGTAAATGAAACAACTTCACAAAGTTTTTTACTACATGAGGGATGTTAAAGTTGAAAGCTGTAAGATTTATTAAAGTGTTCATTTATGAACAGTGCAGGTGTAAAGCAGTCTGAATACCTATCATCTGAGTGACCGGCTCTGCACACAGAATGCCAAATAGCTACAATAATTTGTTTGAAACTCCTATTTTAACTAATGTTGCTCTTCCAAAACGATCAGTCCCTGCCACTACCAAAGGTTTCTTCTGCCATTAGGACAAATGTTTTGAACATGTTCATGGCTGTACTTCTACAGGCTGCTTCCTGTGATGCATATGGAGACAAGCATTAACTGCGCCTGGAGGACTATCAAAAGATGCTCTTGTTTGCCCAAAATGTGTTGATCTTCCAGTGCAAAGGTGGTACAGACTGATACATTCCAAATTTCTCGGCTCTGTGTTGAGGGAAACTCTGAAGCTTGGTGCAGCAGCTGCCAAGGTGCAGTGGGGAAAGGCCATTATATCAGGAGTGTCTGTTAACTATAGAATCTCTGGTAGTAGTTTGTATTGGAATGAAAATAGTTTCTTGTCACATTTTGTAAATGATCCAAGTTTGTGTTCGGATGGAGGCAACTTAGAGTGCAATTCTCAAATGAAACTGATATATTTACTCTATTTTCTGTAATGTTTAGCTTGAGTGTTTTGTAATGTATTTAAAGGTAACTTACAAATAAAGAACATGTTTGAAAAAAAAGAATCAGGATTACTGTATATCACTGATGAAAACTTCGCCCAGCTGTTGCTGCATTGTGAGACTCTTAAAAACAGCAATACAAAATTCAGATCAGCAGATTTTTACAAACATGAGTGGGTCAACAGCTCCTCAGGAATAGGCAGACAAAGGAAAACACTAATGGCTACAGACAGCTGCAGCCCTAAACAAGAAGCTTATTCAGCATGCGATTAGTTTTTGCTTTGTTTCTATAATCCTTCATTAGTGATGTACAGTAGTTGCAACTCAGAAAAGCAGTCACATCCAAGTCAGTAAGGACAACACCTCCGATCATCTTTCTCGACCCTTCCACTGTGTCTAATGTCCAGTTTTGGACCAGTTGATATTACCCCCACTTGAACATCAGGAAGACAAACGCCCAATGTCTTTCATCCTCCCTATGCACACCACTCCGTAGATTCCAATTCCAGCCCTCTTCCTCACAACTGTCGGAAGCTGAATCTCACTTTCCGCAATCCTGTTGTGCTATTTCACCACAAGATGAGATTCTGACTTCATTCACTGGCCATTATTAATTCAGGCTCAACAAATGCACTCACAAAAAGAGAATTATTGCACTTCCTTGAATTCAGCCCTTCCCAGTTTCCCTCTTGGGTGTCACATGAAGGGGCGGCAAAATCCGTCTCTCAAAATTGCAAAGGATCAACTTGTCCTCTGTTCAACTCAACCCTGGGTGCAATTTCTTGAATTTCAGGTAAGATCTGAATTTTTGTTCAGTCTGTGCCTATTTTGAGACTCAGTTAATAAATTATTAAGCACACCACTGAACTTGAAAAGGTTAGGAAGCCAGCTGTCTAACTGCTAGTTCATGTGGAGACTGTTACTATAGCAATGAATTTCCACTTTGACCTATGACTGGAATTTGATGAGCTATCAGAGTGATTCACATTTCCACAATATGGACAGTCTTGCTGGTGTTTATATATGGTTTGTCAAACTGAACAAGCAGTGGGGAAAAAAAGTAATGATTTAGATATTATTTATTGTTATTCTGCTAATTGCTTGGTTATTTTACTTCTCTTTCTAATTTGGTTACCACTGAGTCACTTGCCAACCCATGTTCTCTGCAACTGTATGCTTTTGGATTGCAATCAGCAGTACTAAACAAAACCAGTTCCTCCTCTTTAATTGAGAAATGATGTGGCCAATTTAACTTCCTACCTCTGCCAAGCCAGCTAACTCACTGGGTGAGATCAACATTTGGTCTCAGGTATGGTCCATCTCAAGAGGGGGGAACAGCACATCATATTTACAGTCAAGACTCACACATTGAACAACAGCCACTTGGCAAAACAAACAGAAGGAAAGAGCTGGCATTTATATATCGCCTTTTATAATCTCTGGATGTCCCAAAATATTTTACAGCCAATTAAGAACTTTTTGAAGTCCAGTGATTGTTGTAATGTGGAGAATGTGGCAGCCAATTTGAGCACAGCAAGTTCACACAAACAGCAATGAGGTCATAACTAGATAATTAGATAGTTTTAAAATGTTTGAAACTTTTTTTGAATTTAATGTTTTAATCATGTTGGTTGAGGTAAAATATAAAATCCTAACTAAATAAGGCAACAGGGATAATTCGATGTTTTTTTAAATCAGTGTCTTCTGAACGTTTGCATCCATTTGAGGGAGTGGATGTGGACCCATTGTATTGTCTTATTCAAAATCATAGAATCTCTAGTGTGTAGAAGCAGGCCATTCAGCCCAATCTAGTTCACACCAACCTTCTGAAGAACAGCCCACCCAGAGCCATCCCCCTACTCTATCCCTGTAACCCTGCATTTCCCATGGTTAATCCACCCATCCTGCACATCCCTGGACACTATGGGCAATTGACCACGGCCAATCCTCCTAAACTGCACATCTTTGGACTGCGGGAGGAAACCCACACGGACACAGGGAGAATGTACATACTCCACACAGGCAGTTGCCTGAGGATGGAATTACACTCCGGTCCCTGGTTTTGAGAAGCAGCAGTGACAACCACTGAGCCACTGTTCCACCCCTCTGCACAGCATTCCCTCAGTACCGGACAACAGAATCAGCCTAGGTTATACGCTCAAAGCCACTATGTGCTACAATACCAATTCAGAGGCAATAGTCCAACCACAGGGCCAAGGCTGGTACCTGTTGGCAACTAGGAAACAGTGAGGACTGCAGATGCTGAAGATCAGTCAACAGTCTTCGACTCTGCTACCAGTGGGCAATGATGCATCTTGTGAAACCAGATGCCAACAACAGGGGTTGAAGGGGCGGGAGGGATGATGAAGGGCAACAAAAGAATTCTTGTTTCAGTGAAGGGAGTGCTACTTTGATTGTGACTGGCAAGCCCCTTTCCCTAGTATACAGACACAGTTACTGTAAGAGAGAACCCTTGGCATAAACCCAGGTCTTGCCACACTGCAGCATGTGATGACATTTTCTTTTGTGATTTCTCAGATAGACCAGTGGCCTTACCCTTGTTCCTGAATCTGAACATACCTGATTAAACACTTTTATATTTCCTGATCAAAATAATTAGCTGGCACAAACTCACTTTATATTTAAGCATTCCTATTTAACTGTTCAGTGATCTTGTGCATTTTGTACAAAGGTTATAAAGTTGTAATTCTCGGCAAATCAGCTCAGTTTCCTTTTCTCATCAGTCTAGTGTGCATTTTCTCTCTTGCACAGGATTGCGTGGCAGGCAGCTTCATACTGTTTTGATTGTTATCAAGCAACATGAAAGAGTCAATTGTTTGACTACTGATTACATCACCACTTCCCACTTCAGCTAACATCCCAGCATTTGATGTGCCTGCAGGTGGCCAAGGACCTCTCCAGAAACCACAGGCCTTAAGGACTTCCCCATACCTGCCCTACCTGCTCCTTACAAGCAACTTAGCACGCAATGTGTTCCTAGTTTATCATCAAATGCACGCAATATGTGCCTGAGTGACAGGAGGAGGTGTCTGCTTCTCTATTACACAAAACATAACCTGAAAACTCCTGACTGCTATTTTTTCTCAGCATGATTCAACAGAGGAATTTCAGCCAAAGCCAAACAAGAGACAAACTTTGAAATAAGTGTACTTAACCCTAAAACAACTGAATCCTGTTAGCACATTACTGAGCATAACCAGACCACCGAAAGACCTGCAGTTAATAAAGTGTAGTCCTTGACCTCATTATGCACTTTATAGCCAATGGAGTAATTCTGAAGTTTAGTTTCTTTCCTAGTGGAATGCAGTGTATTTTCCAAGATGCCCACTGCTAGCAACTTGTGTCTTTTGCCACCTTTACCAGCTTATTGTATTGGGTAAGGACTGTTTGAGGTGGTTCATTCCCACCAAACTTCCTTTGTTTTTGCTTTATCTTGGGCACATCTTGTGATTAGTCTTAGAGGAAATACCACAATAAGGTATCTGCTGTTCATTGTTAACACGAAACCTTATTGACTGGACAGGTGTCATTGCTAGCACCTTAGAAAGCTGGTACAGACACATCTGCTTTATCTGAAAGCTAAAAGGGAACTTTTTGGTTTCAGAGACTGAGTAAAATAGGTGGAGCCAATGTCACATAAACATGTGAATCAAAGGAACAGGAATAGGCCATTCAGCTCCTGAAGCCTGTTCCATCATTCAACGAGATCATGACTGATCCAAACCCTTGAGGAAGTGAGGACTGTAGATGCCGGAGATCAGAGTCAAGTGTGTGGAACTGGAAAAGCACAGCAGGTCAGGCAGCGTGCAAGGAACAGAGATTCGAGTTTCCGGCAATTGCAACAATGATTCTCCTGCTCTTCGGATGCTGCCTGACCTGTTATGCTTTTCCAGCACCACACTCTTGACTCTGATTGATGCCCAAACTCCATATACCTGCCTTTGGTCCATGTCCCTTCACATCTTTGCTTAACAAAAGTTTACCTATCTCAGATTTAAAATCATTAGGCTGGTACAATTTTACAATATTTAAAAAGCATCTGGATGGTACATGAATAGAAAGGGTTTAGAGGAATACGGGCCAAGTGCTGACAAATGGACTACATTAGTTCAGGTTGACATGGGTGAGTTGGACTGAAGGGTCTGTTTCTGTGCTGTACAACTCGATGACTCTAAAGGGAATTTCAAATGAGTTTTCATAAGTTCCCCTGTCAACCAAACAGAATCTTGTGAATGGTTCTCAGCTAGTAACGTGTTACAGGAGGAAATCTCTCTCCCTCTATCACATTTTCTAAAACATACCTCCCATAAGGACTCGGAATTTTCATGCCACATTTGCAGGATTGGAGGCAAAAAGCAAATATGTACCAAGCAAATGTTAATTCACTAGCATCTCAATAACCTGAGGGAAAATAAAGGTGAAGTAATGGAACAGAAGTGGTAAGTCAGAATTGAGCAATGGATTCTTTTGCAAGAACATTGATGGCAACAGCCCTTCCCAAGATACTTTTTCGTGCTGGTTTGAAGTCAGCTCACTCAGTTTGCAAATGCTTGTACAATCAAACTTAATAGTTTCATGCAAGTAAGAACTTGGCAAAATAAACAAGAATGACACTGTTGGCATAATTAGCAGGCTATTGATAAACAGCAAAAAGAACTAGTTGGAGAAATGTTACTGTATATGAATGAAACATAAATGGAAATGGTCATGTTGTGCTGTGTGAGCTGTGCGTGAGTAGGATTTGGCAGTTTCCTTCAATTCAAGACATTTTTTTTTGCTCTTTCACAGTATGAGCTTTTTACGACCTGGAAATAATATTCACTTTCCATCAAATTAAATGGAAATTTGCAAATGTTTGTGCTGGGGGAAAGAATTGCTACGTTTACAAATGTTTTATTATTATTGAGTGATACAAGAGACAAATAAAATCAGGGCAGTTGACATTTTATCATGGTTTCTTTCTTTCATGATAAATGTGTAGCAGTGCATTTAAATTCGAGTTCAAACTACTAATTACTATAACAAACGAGATGGAAGAAGCTTTTTATTCCCCCCCTGGGCTAAAGTGCTTTCAAGCTGCATCTTGGTTACCCTGGCACCTGTATTGGTCTGACAGACTAAAAGGTAAGCAACAACAGACTTCTCATCACCTGTTTGCACAAGTCATGCTGGAAGAGTTTGCTTTTATTACACTATAGACGAGCAAAGTCCATAACTTGAATAAGGGCAATGTTTTCACTTAAACACCTGCCCTCCAGTGTAGACCATAACGTATAGGAGTAGACTTAGGCCCTCCAGACCATCAGGTCTGTTCCACCATTCTATTATGGCTGATATGTCTCTCCTGCCTTCTCCCCAAACCCTTGATTTGCTTCCCAATCAAGAAGCTATCAACGTTTGTCTGAAATACACTCAATGACTTGACCTCGACTGCCCTCTGAGGCAATGAGTTCCACAGATTAACAATAGTCAGGCTGAAGAAATTCCTCCTCAGCTCAGTTCTAACAGGTTGTCCCTTCATCCTGAGGCTGTGTCCTTGGATCCTAGTCTCTCCCACGGGTGGAAATATCTTTGTCACATCTACCCAACCCAGGCTTTTCAGTATTCTATTTCAATCAGATCCTCCCGCATCCTTTTAAACTCCATCAAGTACAGAATCAGTTATCAACTGCTCCACATATGACAGGCCCTTCAACCTGGAATCTTTCTACTGAACCTCCTCTGAATTCCCTCCAATGTCAAGAGATCTTTCCTTAAATACTTATTCCAAATGTGGTCTGACCAGAGTCTTATAAAGCTTCACAAGAAAGTGAGAATTGCAAATGCTGGAGATCTTCCTGATGAAGGGCTTATGCCCGAAACGTCGATTCTTCTGTTCCTTGGATGCTGCCTGACCGGCTGTGCTTTTCCAGCACCACACTCTTGACTCTTATAAAGCTTCAGCAGTTTGTCTCTGCTCTTTATTTTAGTCCTCTTGAAATGAATGCCATCAATGGATTTATCTTCCTAACTTCAGACTGAACCTTTAGGTTAACCTTAAGAGAATCCTGTATTGGGACTGAAGTCCCTTTGCACTTCTGAAGCCTTTCTATGTTTAGAAAACAGTCTATGCTTCTATTCTTCCTACCAAAACATGCTCACATTGCATCACATTGTATTCCATTTATCATTTGTTTGCCCACTCGCCTAGCATGCCAAGTCCTTTGTAGCCTTCCTGCTTCCTCAACACTACCAGTCCCTCTATAATCTTTGTCATCTGCAAACTTAGCGGCAATGCTTTCAGTTCCTTCATCCAAATTGTTAATGTACAAAGTGGTCCCATCACAGATCCCTGCGGAACTCCACTTGTCACTGCTGCCACCCTGAAAAAGACCCTTTTATCCTTACTCTCTGCCTGCTACATGAGGAGGAGGTGCCGGTGTTGGACTGAGGTGGACAAAGTTGAAAATCACATGACACCAGATTATAGCCCAACAGGTTTATTTGAAAATACAAGCTTTCGGAGCGCTGCTCCTTCATTGGATAGCTAGTGGGGGCAGGATACAGTGGACACAGAATTCATAAGTAAAAGATCAAAGTGTCACATAACTGATGCAATCACTTAGGATGGGAGTGGGGGCAGATAGTGTGCGTGTGTGTGTGTGAGTGAGAGAGACACAGATGAGGGAGAGGGAGACGGAAAGTGTGTGGGTGAAGGAGAGGGAAAGTGTGTGTGTGTGTGTGTGTGTGGATGTGGGGAAGAGGGCAAGTGTATGTGTGTGGGGGGGTGAGAGAGAGGGAAAGTGTGTGTGTTTATATGTACATGGGGATGTGTAAGTGGGACCCCATAGATGTGTGTGTGTGTGAGAGAAAGAGAGATCCTCACACACATATACATTCCTTCTTCCCCCCCCCTCACACACACATATCTATGGGGTGAATTTGTATTTGCAGCTACATTCTATTTTATTCAAAAAGCACACAATCTGTAGGCAGTCATTGCATGTGACATTTTATAAATTCCTACTTTGGAGATAAAACCAGTCTGACTCCAGGATGGGACACAGACAGACTCTAACCTCACACTTTTAATGCATTGTCTGAGCTGATAAAAGCTTAAGTTATCTTGGGCAGTGATGTGAAAGAAATTCTGGGATTTCCATGTTAATCAATCAAACCTGCATCCCATTCTAAGTGACTAAAGACGTTACAACCATCTAGGTTTGTCTAATACATCACAGCAGTAGTATGACACTTTGATCTTTTACTTATAAGTTCTGTGTCCTGTGTATCTTGCCCCACTAGCTACCTGATGAAGGAGCAGCGCTCTGAATGCTTGTATTTTCAAATAAACCTGTTGGACTATAACCTGGTGTTGTGTGATTTTCAACTTTGTCCACCCCAGTCCAACACCGCCATTTCTTCATTGTTACTGGTAGAAAACAGAGAGTAATCTTTTCTCTCAGTGACGTGCCACTGCCCCATGAGGCAAAACCTATTTTTCCCACAATTATCTTTGAGTCACCAATTTAACTCTCTAATCTCATTTATTCAATGTCAATTCATTCTTGGCTTTAGCAGGGCAACCTAGAGTTTATACCTAAGGTTCAACTTTCTAACTTAGCACATATGTACTTAACAGAACCTCTTACATAGTCATACTTATGTTGGCTAGTTCTATTTGCTGGATGGCTGGTTTGAGATAGAGTGAATGTCAACAGGGTGGGTTCAATTCCTGCACTGACTGAGGTTACCATGAAGGACTCTCCTTCTCACTGTCGATGACACTGTCACATCATTTCAAAAATGATGGAACTTCATCTCTAACAGCACTATCGGTTTGCATACAGCAAATGGACTGCAGCAATTCAAGAAGTGAGGCCAATACCATCTTCTCAAGGAGGCAACCAAGAATGGGCAACAAATTGTCTTCCCATCAGTGAAGCTACACATCCCTTCAATGAATTTTTAAAAATATGTCACACAAATGACAATGTGTTAATCTGTTTTCATGATTATAAATAAAAAGAAATGCTTGGACATCAGATTTTAGTTATCACGACTGGGTCCTCTCTCGTGCATCAAAATTCTTAGGATGACTGGTTATTCCAAACTGCAAATATCATTCTAAATATAGTCTCATCAGTGCTCCATACAAGATGAAGCATAATTTGTTCTGATTTGTGATCAAATTCGGAAGACAAAAGATCCAGAATTTGGATATCTACACATTGACTGGATCTCTTAAGTGAACCAGAATTAATCACAAATAAATGCCGATGGATGTGATTTATTAAATTTATTTTCCACGTTTCCAATGTACATTGGACACATTAAAATCCATCTGCTAATGCATAACCTTGGTTAATTGAATTGGTTGAGATCATCACTACCCAATACTCATCATCCAACCGAATTTTTCAAGTGACACCAGGAATTTAAAAAGCACTGAAATGAAATCCCTTCGTCAATTCAGTTCATGCACAGTGTGAAAATCCCCTACTTACAAAGTCCTAAAACACTTGCCATCTTCATTACCTTTAAATTACCACACTAGCTTTTAATTAAATTAGCTTATTTGTTATTAATTTCAACAGCTGTGTGAGAATTGAAATAATATCAGATGCTTATGGAAGTCCAGATAAATGATGTCAATTGGATATCTTTGCTAATTCAGTAATATCATTGGAAAGTTTGTGCTTATTGATCACACACGAAATATTGTGCAAGATTTTAAAGCACTCAAAACTCATCCACCCACTTATATACTTTCATAAGCAGGCCAATTTATTTTGAAAATGTAGGCAACTACCCCATTACACTTCTGAGCTCATTCCTGATGGGGATTACCTCTTGAACTTCAGTCAGGCAGTTGATCAATAACAAAGTGGCGTTAGCTAGATCAGCCATGATCTAGTGAATGGCTGAACAGGTTTGATTTGCTCAAAGGCCTACTCTGGCTCCTAATTCTTCTGATCTTTTGATTAAATTCTTTTGACCACAATATTTAAACAAAGTCACTGAGCCATTTATGTTAATGCATATTCATAGGTTTTTCACACAACACAATTGCAGTATCTCCTGATTTGAGAATGAAGCTAATTCTAATTAATCACTTTCCAATTGTCAACATGTGCATTCCACTTGTTTCAATAAACATTAACCAAGAGGTTCCCTACTACCTCAACAATCTGGAGTGTATTTCCTGGACTGTGTGCCTTGTACACATTTAGTGACTGCTTCATGATGACACTGGCGTAGATTCCAGAGACAACCAGACTAGATCAGATATTTGTCTGCAGTTTTTTTTGGAGAAACTAATGGGGAGATTTCCATTATCTCACACCAGATTTTTTCTCACAATTCTATAATTTTACTCTTTTGTAGGACAGGTTGCTCCATTAGAACGCGGATTTGGTGTAATGCGATCGATGAATTGGGGATACTGTTTCTACAGTGCAAACTTTTAAAACATGTTGGCTGTAATGCAGTTACAACACCAACACTTTAAGCACTGTTTCTAAAGTGTGATTTTTTCTAAAATGCATGGTTGCACAATAATGCAAACATTACATTATCGAAGAACTGACTGTACTAAATTTAGATTTTATTTCAGATTTCCTGTAACTGCAGTATTTGAGCACTGAATTTTATTTGATAATATTTCTGTGAAATATCATGGCATCTTCCACTGTGTTACAGACGTAACAGGAAATCCAGTTGTTCTTACCAGTATCTTCTGTGTGAAGATTCAAAGATCTAGTTCCATAAGTTTGATCTTAAGCTGTAACAAGAACTTTTATTGATATGTTTCTTTTCTAATTATCCAGTTTCTTATTTCAATTCAATGACAATAGGGTCAGCTGTCAGGGAGACTAAAGTGTACTTGTACTATAATAATATATTTGCGACCTTTTAAACTCTGGCATCAACAAGCAATATCATTACCTGAGGTGCTCCATTTAATTGTAGCCAGTGGACTAGTCAAACAATGAGTTCCTTCATTGAGACTGAAAACATACCTATCTGCAATCTTATAGAAAAAGTAGCTCTGCTCAGTTGGGCAAAACACATACATACAAAGACACACAAAACCCAGCATTAGTTGGGAGTGTGTGATCTTTCACTATATGTGGAATTGTTGTGTGGAGTTATGCTTTAAACATTTCCTTTGGTATGCATTGTTTGCTGAAAACACTGATTCAATTCAGCTATAATGCAAATTGAATTGAAAATGTCATGTCCACAAAATGCCAAAAGCTTTAAAAAAAAATTACAAATGAAATATAATTCTCATGACCTTCATGACAGTGGCTCAATGGGGGTGACACGATGGCTCACAGTTGCCTCTCAGTGCCAGAGACCTGGGTTCAACTGCAGTTTTAGTTAACTGTCTGTGTGGAGATTTCACATTCTCCCAGTGTCTGTGTGGGTTTCTGCCGGGTGCTCCCGTTTCCTTCCACAGTCCAAAAATATGCAGGTTAGGTGGACAGGCCATGCTAAATTGCCCATAGTGTCCACAAATCTGTAGGTTAGGTGGACTAGCCATGGAAAATACAGGGATAGGGTAGGGGGGTGATTACGGGTGGGATGCTCTTTGGAGAGTCAGTGTAGACTTGTTGAGCCGAATGGCCTGTAGGGATTCTTTTCTATGGACCTCTGCAACAAAAGACTTAAAAATATGAAATTTACTCAGGGCGACTGATTGCAGCTATTGGATAGTAGAGACTAGTGACCATTAGTGACATGTGACATCTCTGCAGCAGGAGGGACATGTTCTGGGCTTCCTAATATAGGGGTAGGGTCACCACCATGGCACCACAAGGGTCACTAAAAGGTGCTATATAAATGACTTTTTTAACACTGAGAAAGGTGATATCCATGCCACAGAGATGACTAAATCATCTGGCCAGATTTCTTCAAAGTCATCACTTTGGCATTGACTAAAATCCAAGCAAGGATGTTTGATTTTATTTTTTAAAATCGTGCAGTGACGTAATGTTCTCTCCATTTTCCTTTGTGCCTCTGAGCTGCACATGTCCTGTTGCTGACATGGTGGAACTCTTGCTAATACCACCTGAACAGAAGTCTGTTCTTTTCTTGGCATTTCCCAGGCAACACAGCCAGGATCAGGAACCCAGAGCAGTGCAATCTCATCAGAACTCATAAGAGTGGCTCCGATAGCCAACGTCCTCGACATGCTGCATGACTGTGTCTCATAACTTAACTTAAAACACGTGAGCGACACTGCGCTTTCTCATAGTCTGCCCCTTCTACAGACGAAATGGCAGAATTCTCACCTTTAACTCAGCAAAGGAGGATGCTTCCTCGTGGCTCCGGGGAATTTGTATGCAATAAATAAAAAATAAATGACTTCAGTTGACACAAGACTGTATGAAATAGAAACAGCTGCAGGTTATTCAACCCCTCAAGCCTGCTCCGCCATTCAATAGGCTCATGGTTGATCCGACATTCCTCATGTCTATTTTCTTGCCTTTTCCCCATCCCCCTTGAGTTGCAGTGGTCTCCCCTCTGACTAAGGATGTTCCTGGTTTTAAATCTAGGATTCAAGAACATAATCAAGGGTGACACTTCAATGCAGTACCAAAGCTTCTAATTGCACAATTGGAAGTATTGTCTTTCAGAGCAGATGCTAAAACATGGCATTATCTTCACTTTTTGGTGTATGTTAAAGATCTGATACTAGGATTTGATGAAAGGCAGAGAGTTCTCCCCGACAGCTCAGTCAATATTCTTCCTCATCAAAAGATGATAATTGGGTCTCTTACCCGCTGATGATCCTGGATCTTGTGTGTGTAAAACAATTGGCTTCTCCCAAGTGATTTCAAAGAAATATGGTGAGGCACTTTATCGATCGCATTTTTTTTTCTTTCTAATCCGACACAACTTGTCATTGAAGAAACCTAATTCATGTGTAGCTGCTTTGTTACAAAAAGTCTGTTTCAATATGTTCCATTAAAATTCCAGTTTTACTTGCCCTGTTCTCTGCTAAAATCGCGTAACTTTGGAATCAGGCTTTTTTCTCTCTATTTTAAACAGGAGTTCCTGCCAATATAGTTATAGCAGCCATTTGTAACACTGTAAAGCAGCATAATTACAGTAAATGCCTTGTGGGATGGGCTGAGCATCAAATGTAATTTATTGGAAATACAAGCCAGACTACAGGCAGCTGAGGCCGAGGTTGAAATAAAAAGACTGAACAATGGAAAGCAAGCAGCTGTTTCACAGTATGAACTCAAATCTATTAAGAAAAACTATGGACTTCCTCCCCACACAGGCCAACAGCATTACTGCAATTTTGCAATCACAGACGAAGCTTCTAAAGGCAGCTTTGTGTGATTCAAACTAAAATAAGCAGGAATGTCAATGACAACCAGACTTAGAAAGCCACAATTAAAAGTTTTAAAAACCACCAGTGCTTGGCTGGCCTACAAAGGATAAACTGCAAGCCCAAGTAGATAATCTGGAACCAAGTTTGGATACTCAAAAGCTATTTTGTCTCCTTTCTCAACAACTAGATATTAAAGTCTCTATCAGTGTTTAAGGGAGCTGTGCTATCCCACCGGGGGGAAAAAAAAACTAGCGTTCATCAAGAGTGTGACACTCTGGCAGATTGGGGATTTCATGGGCATTGCCAATAGGGCAGTCGACTCACATTAATATGGTTAGGAATCCTTTATATTGCACTTACAGTAAAGTCTAAAATCCTGAGAAACATGCTCTAGAAGAATGTCTTTTGAACTGCAACAAAAATAAACTAATGGTATGAAACGTTCAGTCAAAAAGATTGGGATTGAAAGAAGGCTATGAGTGAGAGTGATATGAAGAGGGAATTTTAGAACGTAGGGTCGCCGTGACAATAGGTATGACTGCCAATGTGTGGAAGAGACAAAGGATAGGGACAAGGCACAATAACAGAGGGATCAACAGTTTTGCAAAAGGAGCACTGCACTGATAGAGAAGGTTACAAAGCTTGGGGAGGCATGGTGGATCAGTGGTTAGCACTGCTGCATTACAATGCCAGGGACCTGGGTTCGATTCCAGCCTTGAGTGATTGTCCGCGTGGAATTTCTCCTCATGTCTGCGTGGGTTTCCTCCGGGTGCTCCCACAATCCAAAGGTGAATTGGCCATGCTCAATTGCTCATAGTGTTAGGTGCATTAGTTAGGGGTAAATTTGGGGAATGAGTCTGGGTGGGCTACTCGTCAGATGGACAGTGTGGACTTGATTAGATTACTTACAGTGTGTTCACCTAACCTGTACATTTTTTTTGGACTGTGGGAGGAAACCAGAGCACCCAGAGGAAACCCACACAGACACAGGGAGAATGTGCAAACTCCACACAGACAGTCGCCTGAGGCGGGAATTGAGCCTGGGTCTCTGGTGCTGTGAGGCTGAGCTCTCTCTCCCGTCCACACTGCTCTTGTTGGGCTGAAGGGCCTGATTCCATACTGTAGGGAATCTAATCTAATCTCGGAAGGAGTTTAGGGTCACAGAAGGATTTAAATACACAGACTAAGTATTTTAAATGTGAAGCACGGGAGTAAGCGAGGAAACGCTCATAGTCAGGGAGGACTTATGATACGTGTGTGAATTTGGTGCATGAACAGAAGGAGCAGGAGTAGACCATGTCTCCCCGTGAACACACTCCGTCATTCAATGTGATCAGAGCTGACCTTTGGCCTCAACTCCATTCTCCTGTCCACTTCCCATATCCCTTGGTGCCCTGAGAGGTATTTAAAAACTGTCTATCACAGCCTGAAATCTGTTTATGACAAAGTATCCACAACTCTCTGAGGCAGAGAATGACAAAGATTTAGAGCACTCTCAGTGAGAAAACCTCTCACTTCAGTCCTAATTGACTGAACCTGATCTGAATTCTCTGTCCCCTCCTCCCCAACAAAAAGGTTCTAGATTTAACAGCCAGAGGGAACACCCCCAGCCTCTACCTTGTCAAACTCCTTTAGACTCTTCAAATCTTTAATTAGAGTAATTCTCATTTTTCTAACCTCAATGTATTCTGCCCAATGTCATAACAAAACCTTATCAATCCAGGAACTAATGTAGTGAACTACTACTGCACCATCACAAAAGATATCCTTCCTTACACTTGTACATATTGGAGAAGAGTTTTGCATCAGTTGTAGTTTAAGGAAAGCGGAGGTTATAAATCCAATCACAAAACTGTTAAATGTCAAGTTGATGTGGAGGTGCCAGTGTTGAACTGGGGTGGACAAGGTCAAAAGTCACACGACACCAGGTTATAGTCCAACAGGTTAATTTGAAACCACAAACGTTTGGAGCACTGCCCCTTTGTCAGGTGAAGTGAAGATGAAATATAGAGTTGACAAAGGTATTGATAAAAGTTCCACGAGAAGTTGGTTTGAGGGAGGCAATACTAGGGTAATGGAATTAAATGGTTTTATGTTGGGGAGGAAAGGAGGTTTGGGGTCCTATAATTAATGGTCAAGAGAAAGTGCAGCTCATTTAAAACTGGACATTGGGCAAGCATTCTGACACCACAGGACCAGCAGTCGGATCAGAATGAGTGGTGAAGAGTTAGAATTGAGTATTCAAATGTGAGAATCAGTTTAGCTCTGTTGGCTGGATCGTTAGTTTACAGAGCAGTGTGACGCCAACAGTGTTGGTTCAATTCCCATCATCTGCTTGAAGTTACCATAAAGGACTCTCCTTCTCAATCTCTTCCCTTGCCTGACGTCTGGTGGCCCTCAGGTTAAATCACCACCACTTGCTTCTCTGTAATAAGAGAGCAGCCCTTATGGTCTGATAAGACTATGGCGACACAACATTCAAATGTAAAAGTAGAAATCAGTCCCAAGTCTGCATGTGATGTCTCTAAGCAGCAGTACCTAGATGAAAAAAAAGATCAATGAGGTAATAGATGTGAGGGTCAAAAGAGAGGGAGCAGACGTTAGACAGAGGACAATGAAGTAGAGCTCCTGGAGAAGAATTACATGTTTGGTTAACAAAACCTGCTGGAATGATAAGGAAGATGAAGTCACACTGACCTATGGAGTGGTCTCACAGGGTCCAACAGACATCACAAAATATTCATTATCAGGATTCAGGTTTGTAAATCCTCTTAATATAGTATCATGGTGTTAAATTATTTTAGATCTAGTTACCATGCCATGTTTTTCTGCACAAGGACACTTGACAGAGAGAACAGTGAAAAACATTATTGAAGTAACTGATATAGGCCCATCAGTTAGCCAATATTGAACATTTTATGCTTGTTCTACTTCTATGAATGGTGTAGTGTGTCTCCTCCTACTCTTTCCATTTTGAAATGAACTGCAGAGCCACAGAAATCCTCACACATTGAATAACACTGATGTTGGTACAATTCCCAACTCATGATGGCTAGAATTTATCATGTGCTTGAAGTTTTCATACATTTTCAATTTCTCTCCAATTTTATTTGTTGCTAAAGGAACAAAAAGAACAGCTATAACGAAGGTAGAATACTGCAGACGCTGGAAATCTGAAATATAAACAGAAACGCTGGAAATACTTATCAAGGTTGGGTAGCACCTGTGGAGAGAGAGGAACACTGCAGGTCAATGACCTGGAATTAAGAACCTGGGGCCAAAGTCACAGACAGCGAGAGCCAATGGACAATCAGAGGCTGGCAAATTTCACTCTCATGACAATGTCGTGGAGGAGCTCATGGCTACTGCTGGAGAAGCACTGAGGATAGCAGAGGATGAAGGAGCAGGGTAAGTGATCTGTGGGTGTTGGTGGTTGTGAACTTGGTGGGATTGGTAGTGGTGGTGGGATGTGTGTTGGTGGTGGTGTTGGTAGTGGTGGTTGGGGTGCATTGGTGGTGGTGTTGGTAGTGGTGGGGGGGTGTATGTTGGTGGTGGGGGGTGTAGTGGTGGTGGTGTTGGTAGTGGTGGTGCGGGGGTGAAGTGGTGGTGGGGGTTATGTTGGTGGTGGTGGAGGGTGTGTTGGTAGTGGTGGTGGGGTGTGTGTAGTGGTGGTGAGCAGTGTGTTGATGGTGGACAGGGGGATGGTGGTGGTGGACAGGAGGATGGTGGTGCTGGAGGGATGGGGTGAGTTTTGAGCTTTGCAAAAGTAGGACAGAGAGAAAGGGTGTTCAGATGAGTGACTCCCAGCATGCTACACCTCGATCCCCAATCAGCTGCTGATTGCCTTTACCCAAACAGGCTCACCTGTCAGGCACATCACATGTCAACAGGCCCATTTACGTACAAACATATGGGCATACAAACAAACGTTGGCCACTTAGCCCTTTGAGCCTGCTCCTCCATTTAATAAGACCATGACTGATTGGAATTTAACCTCAACTCGACACTCCTGCAAACTCCCGATGATCATTCCAGTCTTTGGTAAACAAGAATCTGTCTACCTTTGCCCTTTGAGGAAGGGAATTCGAAAGATTCAGTCCGGGATGGTTTTCAGTCGGGTTAATACCAGTGGCAACTGGCCAAGCCCTTAAGTGGCCCTTAATTGGTAGTGGAGTCTATGGATCCTCCTTCTTCTAAGCTCATTGAGCTGGAGGCAAGATGGCTGCAGGGTTTGGGAATGCCACCACCCAATGGCTTTCCCATCTCCAAACTGTCTGCCTCTGGGACAAGTCGAGAGTGTGTTACTGGAAAAAACACAGCAAGTCAGGTAGCATCCGAGAAGCAGAAAAATCGACGTTTCTGGCAAAAGCCCTTCATTCGGAATGAGGCTGTGCGCCTCTGGGGTGGAGAGATAAATGGGAGGGGGGGGGGGGGGGGGGCTAGGTGGAAGGTAGCTGAGAATGCAATAGGTGGATGAAGGTGGGAGTCATGGTGATAGGTTGGACAGGAGGGTGGAGTAGATAGTTGGGAAGGAAGGAGCATCCTTGAGGATGCTCCAATATTTCAATAAGATTATGGCTGATGTGTTTGTGTTTACCCTGCCTAACAAGAACCTACCAACCTCTGTCTTAACAATATTCAATGATTCTTCCATTATTATTTTCTGGGGAATATGTCCAAAGTCACAACACTCAGAGGAGTATTCTCCTCATCTCTGTTCTGAAAGGGTGACTCTTAATTTTTAAGCAGGGCCCCTCTGTCCTGATTTGACCCACAAGAGGAAACATCCTTTGCTGATCCAGCTTGTCAAGACCATTCAGGATCTTATAGACTCCAATCAAGTCAGCCACACTCTTCTAATCTCCAGAAGGAACAAACCCAGCCCGTTGACGCATCTTCATAAGACAACCTATACATTCCAGGTATCAATCCAGTCAACCACCTTTGAAATGCCTCAAATGTACTTACATTTTTCCTGAAACAAGGAGACCAAAACTGCACTCAGTACTTGAGGTGTGGTCTCGACAAGTGCCCTGAATAACTGAAGCATAATATCGTTACTTATATTTTTAATTCTTCTCATAATAAAGGAGAGCATGCCATTACCCTGCTTGATTATGTGCTGACGTCAATGTAACCTTGGTGATTTCCTGCTGGCCATTCATATTAGATGTATTTCCATCACCTGCACACCAGTTACAGCTTGGCTTAAGTCTCAATGTTAAATGTAATGCCAAGGGTTCAATCAAAACTAACTGCTCCGGGTCAGTGTGTGGAAGTTCAGTCTCAGTGAATCAAAGAAAAATGGTAAAGTTATTTGTGCATTTGTGTTATAGGCTAGAATGAGATATTGGTAAAGGTCATGTTACACATCGGAACATATCTCAGTCAGTCTGTTTAAGCTTTCAAATGGTTTTAAGATGGTGCATGTCTTAGTATGTAATACTTTGTTCTAATCCACTAACAGCACCAGCCACATTTCAGAAAGATGGTCCCATATTACAGCATTAAATCTCACTGTTAATACAATGTATTCACTATGCAGGACATGCACCATCTTAAAACTATTTGAAATCGAACATTAGCTCTGGGGCTATTACTTAAACTGCAAGTAATTTTGCCCAACTTTGGGTATAAAACCAGTGTTTGGGTGCCCGCATTTCTTGTACCTTCTTTTGCCATAATCCTTGCCAAACTGGCTACAGCAAAGACTTAAGACCAGGGCAATCACAGAGAAATGTTACTAACATTTTGCTAAACAGACAGTGCCAAAGGCAACAGTACAAAATGTTAAATATGTACAGCTAAGCAGAAGTGTATTTCCTAAATTACAGGCTCACATATAGAATGAGCCAGATGGATTAGTTGTGTTATTCTTAAGATATTTTTTAAAGACCATAGGAAAATACCAGCACAGTAGTACAGTCAGTGTAAAAGCTGCACACCCTTCATTGTGGCTCCTTTCCCCAATAACTGTCTTTGTGATTCTCAACATATGGATTTGGTTTGTCTCGTAACCTGTGGCTATGTAACCGGTTTGATGCCAACTGTGAATAAATGAGCTTAGCATCTTTGTTCTTTTGGAGTTGGTGATGGTAGGGTTTGTGTGGTGGAGCAGGGGAAACTTGGCAGTTCAAGTTAAAAACTTGTAGATTCAGTGCTCCCACAAGATTCACCATTGTCAGAAATTCTATCCTATCACCATTCTAGCATTCTAAGGAGGTACAAAAAAAACAAAGCTCTATTTTCCTAAACCGCAGCTCTCAGCTGATGGAAAAAAGGGTATTTTCGTACAGTTATAAATCCCCCCTCTTCTTCTAGAGTTAGTAACATGTGTGTACATGTTAAATCCAAAGTTTGGCCAAAGGGCAACACATACACCACCTAAATTATCCCTTCCTTCCTTGAGTATCAGCCTTGGCTCTGCTGGTAACACTCTCACTCCTCAGCAAGCAAGTTGTGGGCTTGAGTTCCATTCCAGTTTAGGAACACAAAGGTCAAAACTGCGGGACAGCTGCATTGTCACAGGTTCCATTTCTGAGATAAGAAATTAAAAGTGAGGTCCCATCACCCTACCAGATGGTCAGAAAATATCTCATGCTTTATTTTGAAGAACAAGGAGCTATCGTCAATGTCTTAGACTGATACTTAATCCCTCCATTAACTTCACCAAAATATCATTAAGATTTTCTGCTCGTTATTGTGTTATTATTTGTGGGAGCTGTCAGCATGCAAATTAGCTACTTTTTGACTTTATAAGAGTGGCTACATTTCAATGCATATAAACTTATTATAAATCCAACTTTCTCTCTTTTCCTTTTTGCTCACAATCACAAAACTAAAATGTTTCAACAATTAAAATTGCCATGGAAACAATGTAATTTGACTATAGGAGTTGTTTGATGTTCTAGAGGGTACAAAAAATAATATATAAAATCAAATTATATAAATGATTTGAATGTGAGGATAGGAGGGGTAGTTAGTAAGTTTGCAGATGACACCAAAATTGGAGGCATAGTGGACAGCAAAGAAGATTACCTCAGAGTACAACAGGATCTTGATCAGATGGGTAAATGGGCTGAGGAGTGACAGATGGAGTTTAATTTAGATAAATATGAGGTGCTGCATTTTGGGAAACCAAATCTTAGTAGGACTTATACACTCAATGGTAAGGTTTTAGGGAATGTTGCTAAACAGAGAGACCTTGGACTGCAGTTTCATAACTCCTTGAAATTAGAGTCACAGGTAGATAGGATAATGAAGAAGGTGCTTGATACGCTTTTCTTTATTGGTCAGAATAGCGAGTACAGGAATTGGAAGGTCATGCTGCAGCTGTACAGGACATAGTTAAGCCGCTTTTTGAATATTGCGTGCAATTCTGGTTTCCTTCCTATTGGAATGATGTTGTGAAACTTGAAAGGGTTCAGAAAAAATTTACAAGGATGTTGCCAGGGTTGGAGGATTTGAGCTATAGGGAGAGACGGCTGGGGCTATTTTCCCTGAATAGGCTGGGGCTATTTTCCCTGGACCGTTGGAGACTGAAGGGCGACCTTATCGAAGTTTATAAGATCATGAGGGGCATGGATAGGATAAATAAACCAAGTCTTTTCCTTGGAGTGGAGGAGCCCAGAACTAGGAGGTATAGGTTTAGGGTGAGAGGGGAAGGATATAAAAGAGATCTAAGGGGCAATGATTTCATTATAGAGGGTGGTACATATATGGAATGTGCTGCCAGAGGAAGTGGTGGAAGCTGTACAATTGCAACATTTAAAACTGGATGGGTATACGAGTGGGAAGAGTTTGGAGGGATATGGGCCGGGTGCTGGCAAGTAGGACTAGATTAGGTTGGGATATCTGGTCAACAAGGATGAGTTGGACCGAAGGGTCTGTTTCCATGGTGTACATCTTTACCGACTCTGTGACTATGCTATCACTGGTGACTAAGAACAAGCTTGAATTACATTGGAAATCCATTGACAACAGAGATCCATATAAATTCTTGCTCAAATTGTATGTTTCAACAGATTCTAAAAATTATCAATATTATTTCTCGATGAATTTTCTCCTTTAAGTTACAAAACACATTAAGGTCCAAACAGATGCAGGAGGCTTTAAGGCCCTTCAGCCTTCCCAACCAGAAGGGGAGGCTGAGGGGTGACCTTACAGAAGTTTATAAAATCATCAGGACATGGATAGTGTGAATAGTCAAGATCTTTTTTCCATAGTAGGGGTATCCAAAGCTAGATGGTATCGTTTTAAGGTGAGGGAAGAAAGATTTAAAAGGGGCCTGAGGGGCAGCATTTTCATGCAGAGAGTGGTGCATGCATGGAATCAGCTGCCAGAGGAAGTGGTGGAGGCTGGTACAATTACAACATTTTTTTTAGATTAGATTAGATTAGATTACATTACAGTGTGGAAACAGGCCCTTCAGCCCAACAAGTCCACACCGCCCCGCCAAAGTGCAACCCACCCATACCCCTACATTTACCCCTTACCTAACACTATGGGCAATTTAACATGGCCAATTCACCTGACTTGCACATCTTTGGACTGTGGGAGGAAACCGGAGCACCCGGAGGAAACCCACACAGACACGGGGAGAATGTGCAAACTCCACACAGTCAGTTGCCTGAGGCGGGAAATGAACCCGGGTCTATGGCGCTGTGAGGCAGCAGTGCTAACCACTGTGCCACCGTGCCGCCCATGAGGCGGCACCTGGATGGGTATATGAATAGGAAGGGTTTAGAGGATATGAACTAAATACTGACAAATGGGACTAGATTAAGGATATCTGGTTGGTATGGACGAGTTGAATCTAAGGGTCAGTTTCCATGCTGTACATCTCTCTGACTCTACCGTTCAATAAAATCACGGCTGATCTAATTGTGGCCTCAGTCAAATTCTGACCTAACTCCCAATAGCCTTTGACTCTCCACGTTTGTCAAGAATTTATCTACGAGAAAGTGAGGGCTGCAGATGCTGGATAGTTAGAATCGAAAAGTGTGGTGCTGGAAAAGCACTATCTCTGCCTTAAAATATTTAATAACACTGCCTCTACCATTCCCTTTGGAACAGAAATCAGAAAGACCCTAAAATTTTACAGAAAAGAATCCTCCTCATCATCACCTTAAATGACAATCTCATTATTTTGAATCCATGCCTCGCCTGTGTTTTCTCCCAAAAAGGGAACATTTTTTTCAGCATTCACTTTTGTAGATTCCCTCAGGATCTTACATGTTTTAATAAAATCATCTCTAAATTGCAATGGATACAGGGCCACCTGTTGTTTTCATAAGATGGACTCCTCATCCCAGGAAACAGTCAAATGAGCCTTCTCTGAACTGTTTCCAATGCAACAATGGCCATTCCTAATTAAAAGCAAAACGTTACACAGTACTCTAGATATGGTCGCACTCAGACAGTGGTCGCATAACTTGCCACTTTCATATTCAATAAGTGACAGAATTGCATGTCTTCTAACCAGTTGCTTTATCTATGTACTAGCCTCTTGTGATTCACGAATCCCTCTCTTCCTCAGAGTTCTTTACGTTTTCTCCACTTAGATAATTCATTTTTATATTTTTCCTATCGAAGTGCTAAGTTCACATCCTTTCACATTATACTTCATCTCCCAAATATTGTCCACTCACTTAACCTATCACTATTCCTTTGCAGATGCTGATGTCCACTTCAGAACTTACTTCCTTAACTATCTTGGTGTCATCAGTAAATTTAGCAACTATACTTTTTGTCTTTTGCCACCCATTAAAATGGATTGTAAATAGTTGTGGTTCCAGCTCTGATTCTTGTGGCACTCCAGTAATGATATATTGTCAGCCAAAACCAACTCCTTGATGTGTCTGCTTCCTGTTGGCTATGAATCCTCTATCCATGCTAATATCTCACTGCCTACAGCATTAACTCTTACATTGTTTAGTAACCTTCGAGGTGGCACCTTGTCAAATGCCTTCTGCAAAGTTAATTATACCACATTCTCAGTTTCCCTTTACGCATGTTGCGAATGACTTCTTCGAAGAACTGTAATAAATTAATCCCATGTGATTTCACTTTCATAGAGCTATGTTAAATCTGCCTGATTACAGTGGGATTTTCGAAATGACCACTAGAATCCCCTTAATGAGAAGTGTTCAACTAAGGTGGCCAATGTTGATATCCTATTTGCAAATTTCCTGTCAGTTGATTACTTTAGCTGGTAGAGTTTGGAGCTATAGGGAATGAGGAAATTAGCATCCAATAGTTTTGCCAGTCCCCTCTGCCCTTAACAGTAATCTGCTTATGGGCTGTTTGCCTGTGTATGCGACTTTAGTGGGACTCTAATCAAGCATGCGTCTGATATGTTTACAAGAAAAGAAGCGTTGCATTTATATCGCACTTCTCATGCGCATTGGAAGCCTCATAGCACTTTACATCCAAAGAACTTCTTTTGGAGTGTAGACTATATGTCCAAAACAGGGGTCTCCACTTACATTAAAAAAGGCATAAAAAGTAAGCAATCTAAAGTCCCAATTTAAGGAGATAGCAAGGAATTATATGTGATATAATATTCAGCATGTCAATATATGTTTTTCTCTCAGATATTTTATACTTTATTTTCTAGATACAAATTTGATGACAGTTCCTTGGGAACAAGCTTGTAGAAATGGATATTGACCAAGTAGACTGTGTGATCAGAACAACTGAATAAATAAGAATTAACTCCACCACTCCTTCACAGTCTAACAAAACCCTATGACTTACACCAGTGTCCAAGATGGTTTTCTATCCCTTACTGTGCATTTTGGATGAGCCAATAAGTTACGAGAGAATGGGTCTCTACGCACTGGTTGAATTTTTTTTTTGTATTGAATCTGTCAATCATGATATACTTTGCTGACACCAAAATATTTTAAGACAAGCAGATAGATAAGCATCAACATAGGTGTCAAGGTAAAATCTCAGATAAGACAGAGGATTGCTGTAGGTTGAACTTAAACTGAGAAAAAATAGCAAGCACAGAACATTTAGGAGAATAATATTGCACAAAGATATGAATGAGGTCAGGCCAATCCTTGCAGTCTGGAGCATTACAAGAAAGCTGAGTATATGTAATATGCAGCATCAAGAGTTCTTGAGCTGAAGACATTTACAGACTCCTTAACCATACTTTAGTGTTCAGGGGCTGTACATGCAAAATAAATCATATTTTGGCAGACTTTAGTTATTATTGATCAATCTTTGTGAGGGAATACACCAAAGTGCAACCTGCCTACTGTTATCTGCAGTCTGGATACATCATGAGGCATGTCTATGGCTGTTGCCTGTCCAAGTACTGTGATGATTGATACACCTTGTATCAAATAATAAAAGGGGAGTTAAGGAAGAAAAATCAAATTCTCCACAATGTTTTATCATGACACCACTGATAATGTGACAATTAACATTTGTTATGTTAACCTTGTGGCGTCCCCATTACAAGTATTATACAATGAAAACATTTGTGACAGAAATGTAACCCAAAACTACCACAAATTGTCTCCAAGAATGTTTCACCATGTAATTATGTTAATTACAGGAAAACATGTTGCAGTGTTATTATAGGCTGAGATCCACCTTTTTTTTCCCCCTGAGGTAGGTACCCCATTGTCAAGAGATCTGACTTTGCATTGAGATTGCAGTGCTAGATGGCATTCAGATCTGTCCTCTTAAGGATTAAAATGTGTCAGCGATGATGCACGCACCATTAAGCGAAACACTTCAAACAACAGAACACTGTGGAACACTGCAATCATGTCATGTGGGATGCTACTGCATCAGCATTTTAAAATGTGATGGACAGATGTTGCTTTTTCAAAGGGCACGTTTAATTCAAGTAAGGTTCACAGAGTTTTTTTTGACTTTATTCTTTTCTCATCTGTGTCTCTTTTGTCCATTGATTCTACAATCGCTACATCTGAGAAGACTAAATACGCCTTTATGATTTGAGAAAATGACAAAAGCCATTTATGACATCTTTATCCCATTAACGCTCCTGGGAGCCAGCCAGTAATCTCATAAATATAAGCTCTCAACGTGCTATAACCTCTTCACAACCGATCGTTGTGAGCTGCTTCCTCAACATACTGAACTAAACATTACATAGAGTTGTTCACAGTTACACTGAAATCAATATTACAAAGTTTTTGTACTGCAAAACCACAGTATCAACCAGCAAGAAATTAATTGCTTTGGAGGTCATGTCATGTCGGGCAGCTTGTACTGGTACTGGTGGTAGTGTACCTTCATCTCACATGAAAATATATTAATTGTCATGGCTAAAAAAACTCTCCCTAGTCGAGTGTTTTTAACTTTCTCTGACCTGCAAAGAGATCAAAGCGATCACCAAAGTATGACTACAGGAGATGTGGGAGGGGAGGAAAATACTAACTGCAAGTACTGTCTATGCTGTTCTCTACTTCCATTCTAACTTTTATTATGTTCGTGAAGTTTCTGAATACCTTGACTATGATACAACTGGGAAATTCTCAAAGAATATTCTACTTCTCTGAAACATGCTGATCGACACTGAAGTTCGAATCAATGGAATAATATTACATTTTATCTGCAACACCTGCTTCAACCAAAGGGAGGTAGTTGTCCACATTTTGAATAGATTCACCATATCAAACATAGATTTCTGTCTCTCATCTTTTGTTGAAAGCATCAAAACACTTCTTGTCCCGGTCAGCTATGAAGTGTAAAACAGGGAGAACACTTAAAGACATGACAAAAATTGAGATAAAATCAACTGGGAGCAAGTGAGGACTGCTGATGTTGCAGATCAGAGTCGAGAATGGTGCCGGAAATGTACAACAGGTCAGGTAGCATCCGAAGAGCAGGAGAATCGACGTTTCGGGATAAAGCCCTTAATCAGAAATGAGGAATAATTGAGATGGAACTGGTAAACCTCTCAAATTATTTTGATTAAAATATATCCTCAATCTTTTAATGATGAAGAGAGAGAAAAACCTTGCACTCAGACAGAGCCTTTCACAGCTGTAAGATATCCAAAAATACCATGCAACAAATTAATTAACATTTTCTTCAACTTCTGTCACAATTCTTCTCAAGGAAAAACAGCGAGCTATTTGCTACAAGCAAGCGATGGAACAAATAATGACAGTACTTGCTATTGGTGATTAAGCAAGAGGGAAAATGTTAGCCATGACCTTGAAAGAACTATGTACTCCACTTAATGAAATTTCTTAAAATTAAGTTTTTACTGCTGGCATTTGACAAGACACAGGCTCACTACTTTGTCTGAAAGGCAGTACATCTAGTAATGTGACAGCTGAGGCGCGGTTGTCTAAGTTAGTCCTCAACTTGAGCTCAGACTCACAACTAATCCACAGAGAAACATGTTACCCAGGTAAATGGGGACATATTGCTCTCCAGGCGTTTGTGTAGCGTACACTTTTCTCAGCTAATGGAAGCTGTGAAATAAGTTTGCTGGATTTGCTAAAATCTGCCACTAATTAAAAATACGATGCTCCTGTGGATGTTTGATCAGGAGTTGTCATCTGCTGCACAAGAATATCAGTAGCTGACAGGCCCAACAGACATAAAGGTTTGGAGGTGCCAGTGTTGGACAGGGGTAGACAAAGTTAAAAATCACACAACACCAGGTGATAGTCCAACAGGTTTATTTGAAAGTACAAGCTTTCGAAGCGCTGCTCCTTAATCAGGTAGCTACAAGTTGGACTGTAACTTGTTGTCGAGAGAGAAAGGTGAATGAATTTGTGTCTCTCATAACCTTAAGACATGTCCAAGTGATTCACAGCCAGTGAAATGTGTTTGAAGTGTAGTCATTGTCCTTATCCGGGATCTAGTACCTCACAGATCACAGTGCAGAACAACTAATGAGAACACTTCAATCTAACTTGGTCTAGGACTCGTCAATCTAGGTAGTTTGATTTCATGCATCAGTGGGAAAAAAAAACGAGTGAAGTGGAATTTATGTAAACACTGAAGCATTAAAATAAAACTCCTGTGAAAGTCAATCTCAAATATGTGAACAACAGCAGCTTAGGCATGCAAAACAAAAGGGGCACTGTCTACATCCTCACCATGTAACAGGTTTGATTAAAACAAAACTCTCCATCACAAGCACTGAGTAATCCCTAAAATCACAGACTGGATATAAATGTCATTAATTGCCTAATCCATTGGCCACATGTTCATGTAGTTCAGTCCATTTTCAGCCAAGATGCCAGAAGAGGAGCCTAGGCAACAGTGAAAGAGCTCCCTGCAGGAAGTGAAATGGACAATGTGCAGAAATCCCGTCACCTGAATAAAGTCCAATAGTTCTTGCTGAGTTAGCAGAGAGGGGCTACACCAACTGATTCATTAGTTACTAATTGCTATTCAGATGAAATTAAGCAAGGCAGCCACCCAGAAGTTCTGCCATTCACTGCAGCCTTCTGCAAAGGTATGTTTTAAATGATTGTTCTGTAAAGTTCGTTCATGATTTCAATTACCAGTGAACTACTTGCATTTTTAACCTGTTTTCTTGAAGAGGAAACTTTGTTAAAATAAGTGTGTTCATGGTTTATCCTCAAAGGCTCAATTTTTTCTCAGTGGGAGAAATCAGCCTGAGGGTCTGTGACAGGGATCTGCCCACAATGGCACCAATATAAGACTCTCAGACTTGCCATTCAAAACAGTTTTGATCATCAGAGACCTGATCCATTTTAATAACCAGACTGGAGGCTTTTATTCCTGCTTTCCCTGGTCCATTGGGTTGACTCTGGATCTCAACAACCCGAGGCAGTGCTAACAATGGGATATACTCAATAGTTTTTATTAAAGCAAGTGCAAAATCTTGCAAAAAACTGCTATCCATACAATGTTTACAATCACAAGTTTACATGGAATCGTGCAATCATTAGACCAAAACAGGTGACAGCAGTCAGCTCTGTCTCAACCTTCAGCCTCTGATCAGATGATCTCCCCCTGAACTAGCTAACTGTGCTCTGAGCCAAGCTTTATTATACTCCTTTTCCACTTGACAATATCTGGTCTCCAACAAATGATCAGCTTGATGACAGACAAACATCATAAACAAAATCAGCCACTAGTTTGATAAGAGTCGAGATTAGAATGGCGCTGGAAAAGCACAGCAGGTCAGGCAGCATCCGAGGAGCAGGAAAATCGACACTTCGGGCAAAAGCCCTTCATAAGGATTGCTAGTTTGATCAGTTTACCTATGAAGATTCATTTATTTCTCTCTGGGAAGAGGCGTGGATTTAATGAACTTTGACCTCAGCAACAACTTGTTCATGCCTGTTACCATCTTTTATGTCATTTATGATAATGCTGTCTGTTTAGCTGGTAAATAATCTACACACTTTCACATCTGATACACACACACACACTGACTGATCAACTTTTTCAATAGTGCAACCTTCATATGCTTTTTTCCTTCTCATTTCATTTCAGTTTGGCTAACCCAGCAGATTCCAGGTTACTATCGACAAGCCCATATTCAAATAACAAAAAAGCAGACCTCGTCCTGAACTCAACTCACCAGAACTCATAGGCAGGAGCTGAATTGTAGGAGATAAACAACAACTTCTGAGAATCCAAGGGAATGGTCTCCATCAAAGCTGAAGTGGTCATTGGGGAGCTGAAGCGGGTGATCATAAACAAGGAGGTGGGACGGGTGTTTAGGATAGGCGAGTCTAAAGATTTTCTCATCAGACTTAGAGACGTATTCCCAATACTTAAGCCTCGCAATGAATCAAAAAATAGTTTTTCCCTGAATGGCGACATCAACAAACCCTGACATATCAATGCTAACGAGGCGCATAACTGTCGGAAAATGTGGATTAAAATGTTTGAACACATTAGGAACAAAACACACTGCATAGCACTTGGTGATGATTTCCTCTCACTGAGCATCCATTTCTGTCACCGTACTACTCCACCCAGACAAGCAAGTTTAAGCTGAGCCTTTGGATTCTGAAGACTTTGACGGTGGGGTGCCGAGTTTTCACCATCCCTCCAGACTTCCCCCTCACTGAGGACGCACGATCAGTCCTCAGCAAAGGACTCACCTTCATCCCCCTCTGTCCACGCATCAATGAATTTAATACACGCCGTGACGTTGAACACTTCTTCCGCCACCTCCATCTCCGAGCTTACTTTCACAATCAGGACTCCCGCCCACCTTTCGAGGACACCTTCACCGACCTCCAACACACTCCATCCATCTGGCCAATTACCTGCCCTCGACCTCTTCATTTCCAACTGCCGCAAGGATATTAACCGCCTCAACATGTCTACCCCCCTCCCCCACTCACCCTCTCAACGCGGAGCCCTCCAATCCCGACCTCACCATTAAGCCAGCAGATAAAGGGGGCGTAGTGGTAGTCTGGCGTACTGACCTCTACACCGTTGAAGCCAAACGCCAACTCGAGGACACCTCTTCCTACCGTCCCCTCGACCATGACCCCAGCCCCCTTCACTAAACCATCATCTCCCAGACCATACACAACCTCATCACCTCAGGAGATCTCCCACCCACAGCTTCCAACCTCATAGTCCGGGAACCCCGCACTGCCCGGTTCTACCTCCTTCCCAAGATCCACAAGCCTGACCACCCTGGCCGACCCATTGTCTCAGTATGCTCCTGCCCCACTGAACTCATTTCTACCTATCTTGACACTGTCCTATCCCCCCTAGTCCAGGAACTCCCCACATACGTTCAAGACACCACCCATGCCCTCCACCTCCTCCAAGACTTCCGTTTCCCCGGCCCCCAATGCCTCATCTTCACCATGGATATCCAATTCCTCTACACCTCCATCCGCCATGACTAGGGCCACCAAGCCCTCCGTTTTTTCCTCTCCCAACGTCCCCAACAGTACCCTTCCACCGACACTCTCATTCGTTTGGCCGAACTGGTCCTCACCCTTAACAATTTCTCCTTCGAATCCTCCCACTTCCTCCAGACCAAAGGGGTAGCCATGGGCACATGTATGGGCCCCAGCTATGCCTGTCTCTTTGATGGCTATGTAGAACAGTCGATCTTCCGTAATTACACCGGCACCACTTCCCACCTCTTCCTCCGCTACATTGATGACTGCATTGGCGCCACCTCATGCTCCCGCGAGGAGGTTGAGCAATTCATCAACTTCACCAACACATTCCACCCTGACCTTAAATTTACCTGGACCATCTCTGACACCTCCCTCCCCTTCCTGGACCTCTTCACCTCCATTAATGACGACCGACTTGACACTGACATTTTTTTACAAACCCACCGACTCCCATGGCTACCTGGATTACACCTCTTCCCACCCTACCTCTTGCAAAAATGCAATCCCCTATTCCCAATTTCTCCGCCTCTGCCGTATCTGCTCCCAGGAGGACCAGTTCCACCATAGAACACACCAGAGGGCCTCCTTCTTTATTTCCCTTCCCATGTGGTTAAAGATGCCCTCCAACGCATCTCGTCCATATCCCGCACCTCCGCCCTCAGACACCACCCCTCCAACCGTAACAAGGACAGAACGCCCCTTGTGCACACCTTCCTCCCTACCAACCTTCGCATAAACCAAATTATTGCCGACTTTTCCGTCACCTCCAAAGAGACCCCACCACCAGGGATATATTTCCCTCCCCACCCCTTTCCGCCTTCCGCAAAGACCGTTCCCTCCGTGACTACCTGGTCAGGTCCACGTCCTCCGACAACCAACCCTCCCATCCTGGCACTTTCTCCTGCCACTGCAGGAATTGCAAAACCTGTGCCCACACCTCCTCCCTCATCTCTATCCAAGGCCCTAAAAGAGCCTTCCACATCCAAAGTTTTACCTACACATCCACCAATATCATTTATTGTATCCGTTGCTTCCGATGCGGTCTCCTCTACATTGGGGAGACTGGACGCCTCCCAGCAGAGCGCTTTAGGGAATATCTCTGGGACACCCGCACCAATCAACCACACAGTCCTGTGGCCCAACATTTCAACTCCCTCTCCCACTCTGCCGAGGACATGGAGGTCCTGGGCCTCCTTCACTGCAGCTCCCTCACCACCAGACGCCTGGAGGAAGAACGCCTCATCTTCCGCCTTGGAACACTTCAACCCCAGGGCATCAACGTGGACTTCAACAGTTTCCTCATTTCCCCTTCCCCCACCTCACCCTAGTTCCAAGGTTCCAGCTCAGCAGTGTTCCCCAGGACTTGTCCTACCTGCCTATCTTCTTTTCTACCTATCCACTCCGCCCTCCTCCCTGACCTATCACCTTCATCCCCTCCCCCACTCACCTACTTTCTCCCCACCCCCACCCTCCTCCAGCTTATCTCTCCACCCTTCAAGCTGTCTGCCTCGATTCCTGATGAAGGGCTTTTGCCCGAAATATCGATTTTGCTGCTCCTCGGATGCTGCCTGAACTGCTGTGCTCTTCCAGCACCACTAATCCAGAATCTGGTTTCCAGCATCTGCAGTAATTGTTTTTACCTCTGTGTGTTTGGGAAGGCAGGAGGGTATCCGGGAGGTGGAGGAGGGCAAGAGATTCTGTGAGCAGATCCTTCATATACTTTAGTACCACATCAAGGAAGAGCCTTCTCCCTGAACATCTCCTGCAGAATTCACATCACCTGTCAGCCCGTAAGTGTCTATTTGAGTTCACAGAGTCATACAGCAGCCCTTCAGCCCATCAGCACTCTGCCACTCTATCTGCACTAATCCACTTCCTCTGAGAGGTGTCGCATATTATCAATCCCACACAGGAACAATGACCCTGACTGCAGACTAAACAGACTAAATATAATTGAGCAAGCTGATATTTAAAAATACTGCAAGAAGTCTTCTTTGGTTCTTTGTGGGACACTTGCATGATGATGTTGAATCACTGAACGTTATCAGCATGGCTCAGTGAGGACAATGGTGATGCACCCTTTCAGGTCTTGGCAACACACTCCAGTGAAGCAAATATCATCTCCTGGCATTTCAGACGTGGTTCTCCAGCCAGGGATTGGGTGCTGGAATTTTACAAACATGAAAGATGACACTCAGGAATTTTGAGGCTTAAGAGTTTTCATGATGATACTTTGTGATATTGTATAATGGTGTAAGGATCTGAATGTGTTAACACTCAGGAGTGCCTTAGCACCAACCACTATATGACAGAGACCAAACTGAACAGCTCAAAGGAGCAAGATTTATCACCTAGGTCACCCTCATAAATCTGTGTTAGAACAGCTATCACATCAGTGTAACTTGTACCTGACTTCTACCATACGCTGAACAACATCTTGTTTAAGACCATGGCCTTTTCTCATTGGATTACCAAGTGGTTTCCTTCTATCACACTTACAGGTTCCCACCAGTGAGAAGGATGGGGACAGTAAATCTACCCAGATGCTTCATCTAATACAATGAGCGTAGTTAGAATTCATCTTATAACACTTTCTAAGTTCTGATGTGATGCAGTGAGTGAGATTAGTCCTTCTGTAGCAGTTCCGTGAATTCCCTAGAGCCTGAACATTAAGGATTATAGCTTATTATAGCTTGGAAAACCGCCTTTTAAAATAAACAGTAATGTTAATTCAAGAAAACCTGAGAGGCATAGTCATGAAAATGCAACCTCATGAAAACAAATGGCATTTGTGGAATTATTGCCTGAGTGAAGAAAAATGAGATTCCCCCATCCCTTAGCAATAAACAGATGGAGAGCAGAGAGGCTGTAGACAGCATAGAAGGGTTGAATAGCAGATTTGCAGATTCTCAAAGGTTGAGGCCCTCCATATGAAGCTTTTAAAAGTAACTTGATATACAAATCTACCCACAGACCAAACAAGTTATTACAGAAGTATAGATGTCATTACAGGTATTTAAAATGAAGGTGGACGAGAAAGTGTCCCTTTTAAAACCATCAATCTCTGTAAAACTTAGTCTAAAATTGCAGACCACCTATCTGGTAATGAAAGAGTTATTGTTGAAAGCATCAGTGTCATTGAAATATACATAAGTCACTATTTTACAAAGGTCACTAACACAGAATTCAGAATTCTCAATTCATGTCTTCACTTTCTACCTTCTGGAATGGTCTTTACCCTCATGGGAAAAGGCTAAGACTTGCCACACAGCTTTTCATTTTATTCTGATCATTATTGTTCACTCTTTTCTATTGTCCAATTCTTAGAGACATGACACAATCTCAGGGACTTTTAAATTTTACACACAATTACACTTCTAATCAGTAATGGTAATAATATTAGCTCCAGGCCAGAGGCAAGCTCCAAATACTCTACTTCATTTTAGCAGCAGTGGCCTACAAGGTTTGAAAATGTTTACATCACCGAAAATGACAGAAAACCACCTAATGTCTCTGGAAATCTGTGACATGGAATCTTGAGGATTTAATCTGATTAATGCAGGAAAGGTGGCTCTAATGTATGTGAACATTATCTGGTGGTTACCCCAAGATTGTTATCATAAAGTCTTTTAGCGTTGCTTCTGCAGGGTCAGGGGAAAGGTACTTCATGAGCATGGGGTGTAATCGGCCAATGCAGGCACATGGAAGGCTGCACAAAGCCCCATGTTGCTAGAAGCCCCAATGTGTGCTCATACCACGGGAAGAACAGGTGGTCTTGGCAGCGGGCCAATCGAAACATTTTGTAGAAGTGACTCTAACTCCTTTTAAAGAAGGTCAATGCCAGAAAAGGAAATCACAGTCTCAGCCATTTCCTTGATTGGCCTCACCTGTTTGGATTCTTGTGTGTTCGTCTGGAGTTTGATCTGCTTTACCTCATTGGCAATACCAGCCTCCAATCCTCCGTCATGGTGGACTGACGGTGGTCAGTGAGAACATGAAGGTATACATTTCTCTTCTCTGGTTTTTAAGCAACAATGTTGACATCAGGGATTAAAACTGTCCTCTGCACTTTCAAAACAAGAAACATAGAATCATAGAAGATAGGAGCGGGAGTAGGTCATTCACCCCTTTGAGCTTGCTCTGTCCTTCAGTATGAACATGGATGACCATTCAAACTCAGTATCCTGTTCCCGCTTTCACCACATACCCTTTGAACCTTTTATCCTTAAGAACTATATTTAACTCATTCTTGAAAACATTCAATCTTTTGGCCTCAACTGCTTTCTCTAGCAGAGAATTCCACAGACTGACCACTGTCTGGGTAAAGGAACTTCTCATCACTGTGTCTACTCTGTATCCTTAGACTGTGACCCACAAAATCAAGAACGTGACCCTTGATATCTTTAGCAGTCTAGATTTTCCTTTTTATACAGCAGATCAGTTCATCATTTATCCGTTCACTGTTTCTTTCTCTGATAAAAAAAACGAGACAACAATTAGACCAGTGTATATATGCAGAGAATGTATTTCAATGAGTCACAGAGATTCGGAACACTTACTGCGGTAAATGTTATGGCTGTTTCAATCTCAATGTCACTCCTTAGTCACAGTCAATGTGTTAAGAGAAGTATGTGTAAACAGGACACAATCAGTAAAACTGCATAGCATTCCAGATCACAACTTTATTCTGAACCAATGTGATATTGTCAAGATTTTTACAACATGTTTAAAGTACATAATTTGTACTTCCTTTGCCAAGTATTTTTTGCTGTAAGATTAACTGATTAAAAAATGGTTGTAGGTTTATGCACAAAAGCCTTTTTGAAACACAACTGCTATAAGGTTGAGAATGATTTAAAATTGTACTGAGCTGTAACTTGTTTCAATCTTTCAATATTGATTATTTCATCAGCATAAGATCGTTGCGTATATTTCCTTGATTTGTATGTTTAAGATTTAAATCAAAATTGTGTACTCCAAACTGAATGCCACAGGGAATGTCAGGAAGCAATTCCTTGCAATTTACCTGACCAAGTAATATATTACTTCAGCCCACAAATCTAACATAATTGAGGGCTGAAAAGTCCTTAGTTTGCCTCTTTATGAAAATAATGAAGTACAAAGAGGGATAAATATTAAAATCAAGTAGTCTGGAACTAATAGAATTATTTTTATGTTAGTTTGGGAAGGCTTTTGCAGCAAATAATGCCCAGAGTGGACTTATTAGGAGATTGGAGACATTATTCTAATGCATTTTCTGAAGGGTGACTGGCCATTAGTCTGGTAAGTACTTTCAATCTTGGCTGCTTGAATGTTTACAGAAACTACTTCTCATTTTGATGACTGCCATGTTTTAAAGAAACATTAAATTGTAGCTATTCCCAGGGGTCAATTCATTCTGGTTGCAAATCTGGGCTCAAACCAATATGATTAATGAAACAAAAACAGAAATTGCTGGCAAAACTCTGCAGTCCTGTGAGGAGAAAGCAGAGTTAACGTTTCGATATCAGTGCCCCTTTGCCAGAACCAGCTAGGGTCACAAGTTATTCAAAAATTCTGGGTGGAAGACAACATTAAGACATTACAAACTTCAGAATTTATTGGTCTTCTTCAGTTCAAATGACGCAGAGCCTGAATTCCTCACTGTTTAGAGCTACTGTCAGATACAAGATGCGACTCAGAAATTTGTGCTGAAGATGGCTCGGCTGCAAACATAATTATTGTTGCTAAAACCAGATCAAGAGGTCAGAGCGTGACCAATTCAAGAATATAAACAAAAGCAGCAGGAGGCTATTCAGCCCTTTGAGCCTGTACCTCCCAGTAATATGGTTATAGCTGATCTACTTCCCAAAAATCACCCATTCCAAAAAGGTATTGATCAATGGAAAATCTTTAAATGTTTTCAACAATTACATTCACAGTTCATTGAGATACATAATTTCAAAGATGCACATTCCTTTGAGTGAAGAAATGTCTTCTAATCCCAGTTCTAACTGACTAGCTGCTTAAACTGAGCTGAAACTATAGCCCCGAGTTATAGACACATTAGCCAAGGGAAAGATCTTCCCAGCTTCCGTCCTGCCAAATCCTTGTAATCTCAGTGAGTAATAATTCTAAATTCTAGGGAATAAAGCTTAGTTTACGCAATAACTCCTGTCCAGGTGACACCTTCAGTGGTCTGCAGCCTCCCGTGAAACGTTGCTGTACTGTCTCTTCTGGAACTTATTTAGTTCCATTCCTGCTGCTTCCAGTTGCTGGTTCCAATAGGTTGCTGTAGTAGCCGGTATATTGGGTCACGGTCGATGTGCACCATCAACAAACACGTAGACCTAGACCCAATATACCGGCCACTGCAGCAACTTACCAGTACCAGCAACTGGAAGTAGCAGGAACAGAACCAAATGAATTCCAGATGACGTATTACAGCAGCGCTTCGTGGGAGGCTCCAAAACACTGAAGATGTCACCTAGATAGGGGACGAAACACCTGCAAACCAACTTCCCAGTTCGGCAAACATACCCACAACTACAACAACTAGCACCCGAGCTATAAATCGTTACTCAAACCTTGACCAATCACTCCTCAGAGGACAACCCTTTTGTTCCAGGAATAAATCTGAACCTTTATTGCATTTCCTCAAAGGCAAGTCTGTCCTTTCTGAGAGAAGGAGAATAACACCATAGACAGTATACTGGCTGTGGTCTCATCAAGGCCCCATACAATTGGAGCATGACTCTTACACTCCAACCGCTAATGAACAAAAGTATATTCAATGGACAATACCAAGTTGAACCCATGTAATTGAATTCAGTTACCAGCCATACAGCCGACTGAGCGAACCAAGCCCAGAGCAATGATGGAGTATATGAGTTGTTTTAAATAATGATTGAACACGTATTATTTGTGGTGATTATATCTGATCCAATGATACACTGGTCGGAATCTTCTGCACCTGAATGTGTTGGGTTCGGACGTGGGCAAGGCAGTTGCTTAGGCAGCTGGTAGAATACCCGAACCTGGTTGCCCAGAATTATTTCTGGGGTTAGAAGGCACAGGGTTAATCTCATCACTCTGCTTATTTCTAGTCCTTTAATAACCACTTAACTGTCTCAGCTTGCCCAGTGTAAAACATCATCACCAAATGCTGTGCCCAACAGTTCAACCTGGGGAATGGGGTGCCTCAGTCAAAGGCAACTAGTGTCTAATTGACCAACTGGGCAAGGAGGTGTCTATTGCCTGCCATTACCTGGCCTTGCTTCTCACCCTTCTCCATGTGAGCCACAAGAAGTTCAAACTTACTTTCATTCAAGGAAATCTCAGAATTGGTTCTTCTTAATTTTTGATCTCGTTATCTTAGATTATTTGAAGTGTTATAGCTACTTGCAAAAAAAAATCTAATTGTTGCTACTGACAAGAAGCGAAGGGTGAAAGTAGAGGAGAGCCATGACCCCTCCATACTTGGTCATAACAATCCTCATATCAAACCCAAGTGGCCCACCAAGAGAGACCAGACATAATTATTTATACATGAGTGACTGATTTGTTTTTACCAATTTGATTCTCTTTCCTGATGTCAAATTACACCAAGGTACAGTTTCACTGGTTATTCTCCACCAAGGTTCCATTGTACATGTGTAAAACTGGACAATGAGCTCCCAATGGGTTACAGTTTCAGAGGCCGGGGAACCCCATTGGAGGATGGGTATCTCCAGAGAAGCAAAGGAGAATGCACATACTCCAATGTCTGCTCTCAATGTGATCAGCTCACTCAGGTTAGGAAGCGAACAGGGGATGTTCTAGTAGTAATGATCCTGCTGGAAACGGACCATCAACATCCAAACTGCATCATTTGACGTTAATAGCTGTTATAACCAAAAGAGACTAATACATTTAAATCACAATTTTTCAACAATTTTACAACAACAAAGAGAATTCAAAGGTAATTTTAGTGGCTGGTTGGCCACACTGTAAAGCCAACTACAGAACTAATCAAGGTGTTTTAATGAATAGAGATGGAGTAAATGAGCTGTTCCAAGCATTAATTAATAACATATTTTCTTTGTAGTGATTATATTTGTATGGTGAGGCAATTGGTTGAAGTGAGTAATGATTTCCCTCAAAAATTGTAATGGCAAAATAAAACATAAAAGGTTGTTTGCACAAAAAAAAAACACATATGAAAACCATTAAAACTGAAGAGATTTCTGCAATAACTTTAGGAATATGTTGGGGGGGCAGCTGGCTAATGGAGCCAGTCAAATACGTCAGTATTTCATTCTTAAATACAGTTATAACACTGCTGAACAATGTTTGCAGCTTTGTTCTGGCATGATTTCCTGAACCTAGGTGTTGATAATCTGTCCCGCTAGACCACATTTTGTGGTCATTTTTGCAGATGGCTGCTTAATCCGCGAAAGAAAGAACATGCGATTACATAGTGCAATTCATGATCTCAGGATGCCCCTAAGCACCTGACAGTCAATGAATTATTTTCAAGTGTGATCACTGTGTTAACATCGGGGACCGTGGCAGGCAAAGTGCGTGCAAGGTCCCACCAAAAAGTACTGAGACAAATAGCAGTTATTCTGTTTGTTATGATGTCAGGAAACCCGTAGAACTCCCCAGTCTTTTCTCAAATTGTGCCCTGGGATTCTTTACTATTTACTGATTTAATACTAGAGCCAAAAGACTGCACAGTTAGCAAAAAAGGACTCTGCATGACTCTTAATTATCAGTCCAGATCATGCGCTCATGTATCTGAAGCAGGATTTGAACACCCAAACCCTCAGATTTCTGTCACAATGGAAGCCTCTCCACCTCAGTGTAAAGAGTAGGAATGGCCATACGTTCCAGGTCTTGCCCCTGAATGCAGTGATTTGCAATGGGGAATGGGTCTGGGGGACAGCTGGCCAATTAAATCATCAGCTGCACCTGCTGCAGTAGGATCGCGATCATCTTGGAATGAGAGCGCGAAATGTGCAGATTAGACCTGGCAAAATCAGTCCTGGATTCAGGCATAAGTACTATCATCAAAAGGTCAATACAAATCATGTTTAAGAACAATAGAAACACTGAAAGAAATGCTGATGAAGTCTATAAGTGCAGACTTTGTCACATGAATTGTCTTGAAATTTTGGTACATCTGACTGGCAGGAATGAAAGGTTTATGTAAAATTTCACAGTTTCCACTCCTTGCTCATGTTGCATTCAAAGCAATGATCTTGAAATGTATTAACAAAGGAAGGCTGCTTTAAGTTCAATTGTTAGTGTACCCCCTTAAAGAGGTAACGGACCCCTCTGAATCTAATCCCAGAACACTTTTCATGGCTTAAGGTGCCCTTTGGTGGAGGGAGAATGCCGTTTAGAGAAGGTCAAGTGCTAGGTGACCCTCAGGAAAGGTCAGGTGCCCTTCAGAATTGTTAATTTGCATTTAAAACAGCGCATAAACTCAATCCCGTCAAACAGATCAGTCAAAATAAACGATCAAAACAGTCAATAACAACTATCAAGAAGAGCTGCCAAAGTGTCCAAAGGAATGGTGAAAGGGAACTGTCAAGGTATTTAAAAGTTCTAAGCTTCAATTTCTGAAAAGGAAATTGCCTGGAGTGTTTAAAAATATTAAGTGGTTGCAATTTCGCCCTCTCTGATGACACAGGGAAGAAGAATTTGTGCTGAGCACACATTCCACAACCATCCACCATCACAGTAGGGTGTCTGCCATGACTAAAACTGACTGGCAGTGAAAAGTTGTCATAGATTCTTTGCTTAAACTGTTTGACTTGTTTGTTGTTATAAGGATTTATTTACTTGAAAGAACTAGAATTTTGTCAGAGGCGCTGGCTGCTGGAGGCACAGAAACCCAGATGCCCCAGGAGCAATGATCACGAATGGTATTCTCAGGAGGATCATAGGGTGGAGCTTTGTGGGAATTCAGGTGTTGGAAAGAAGGGCAGATGGGTAGCTTTCAGCAGTTACTGCACTGATCCTATCCGTCTTCCCCAGCCTGGTTGGCAGGCCACTGTGTTGTACAGGTCAAAAAGTAATCTCGGATACTGGGATTGGAATTTGTTACAGCAGTGGCATGAAGAGGCATTTAAGCATCTTTAGGTGAAGACTTAAGGGTCTCATTTGTTGACAGGGCAAAAAGCCTAGAACTTGCCGTATATATTCAGATATAGGTCGAATTTTGAAGATGTTTTTTAAAGCTGAAATTAGAGGGTTGACTAATACATGAGGTATTGTTTGGGAGGATGAAATTCATGCTTGGCATGAGTCAAAAAATGGACAAAAGTCCGATCTCAATACAAAATAATAAACAACAAAATAACTGTCTCCATTCTGCCTGATACAGCAGGATGGTACAGTAGTCCCCCGTACCCGTGGGGGATTCGTTCTAAGACTTAACACGGAAGCCCAAAACCGTGGATTGATGTGAACTCATTTATTTAAATGGGATATTTACATTCCTGGCAGCCCCTGGTCCCTGGATCTGGAACGTTCCCTGCAATATGTTTAGGCCGCGGTAAACCACGGAAACCGACTCCAGCGGTTTCTCTATATTGTCACACCATTACAGTAATTCTGAAAACCTGGAGCATTGCATGAGTGTCTAGGGGTGCACGTGTCTTGGTGTGAGGGCTGTAAGGGTTGTTGGGGAGGGTGTAATTTCACATTGGGATGGGTGAGGGGGGGTGACATGGTTATCATGGATGGAGCACTGGGAGTAGATGAGGGATGATGAAGGGAGTGTGGTGGGTAAAGGAGGAGGAATTTTAATGGTAAATTCTTTCTTGTCATTAAACTTCAACACAGTTTCGATGCACCAAGGCAGCTGTTCCACAGAGACAATTCCTTCTGTGACTCCCTCATTAGGTCCACGTCCCACACCAAGCCATTCTCCACTCCCGGCACCTTACCTTGCCACTGTAAGAGGTGTAAAACCTGTGTCCATACCTCCCCCTCACCTCCATCCAAGGCCCCAAAAGATCTTTTCACATCCAGCAGAGATTTTCCTGCACATCCACCCACCCCATCAATTGTGTCTGTTACTCTTGAAGTGGTCTTCTCTACATCGGGGAGACAGAACACCAAATCGCAGAGCGTTTCATGGAACATCTCTGGGTGGGAGGGGGGGGGGGGAAACACCCAACAACCCCACTGCCCTGTGGCCAACCACTCCAACTCACCCTCCCTCTCAACCAAGAACAAGCAAGTCCTGGATCTCCTCCACCACCAAATCCAAGCCACCCGCTAGCTGGAGGAGGACGCCTCATCTTCCACCTTGGGACCCTTCAACTACACAGCATCAATGTCAATTTCACCAGTTTCCAAACCTCCCCTCCCCACCTCAACCTAGATCCAAATCTGCCAACTCAGTGCCATCCTCTTGACCTGTCCTCCCTGTCCATCCTCCTTCCTAACCTATCCATTCCACCCTTCCCACCAAACTATCACAATCACCTCCCCACCTGTAAGCACCTATTGCTTTATTGCCTTCCCACCTACCTTCACCCCCCCTGCCACCCCCCCCCACCAGCCCCATCCTAACCCCCATATTTATCTCTCAGCCTCCTTCCCTCCCCACATTGCTGATGAAGGGCTTATACCCAAAATGTTGACTCTCCTGCTCCTTGGCTGCTGCCTGATCTGTTGTGCTTTTCCAGCGCTGGAGTTTTCCACTCTGACTCTATAGCATCCGCAGTCCTCACTTTCTTCTAGATATTCCAGACAGCCCAACATGTACCCAGAAGTCTCCACACTCATTTCCAGGTCACCTGGCCCATGTTTTGGGGCCCATGCAGATCGAAAATCAGCCCATACACTGGCCACTTGTCCCTGTGTCGAGTCTGCACAGTTGGGAGATGTCTCAACTGTAGTTACAACCCAGGAAATGGAAGTCCAGGATTCAGGGATAAGTGTTATCATCAAAGATAAACACAGGCCATGTTTAAGAACAATGGAAACATTGAAAGAAGTGTTGATGAAATCTGTAAGTACAGACTTTGTCACATTGATTTTGTTGAAATTTTGGTACTTCTGAGTGGCATGAATGAAAGATTTATATTAAAATTCAGAGCTTCTACTCCTTGCTCATGTTGCATGTTGCTTTATAGTCAAAGCAATGGTCTTAAAATATATTCATGGTGGAGGGGTGCATTTAAAAATGGTGATCATTCTTTAAAGCTTAATGCACACGTGGAACAGTAACCAGCTGATTTTGGGCAAATAAAAGAATAAGGAAATGATGCCAAGTTCAAGAAAACTCGCTCCCTGATGGAGCTTAGGCTTGGAGTCTAACATTGACTTTCTAACATCTGGAAACAACATTGTTCCATCAAGGAAGGGGAGAGTGGAGGAAACAAACCAGGCAAGAAAATGTGTACACAGCCAGGCAAGCACAGCTTACACCTTCCATATGTGCAGCAAATCCAGCCATTTTGAATAAGAAATGGAGGGATTAAGCAAAATCTTGACACTTTTTACAAAAAGAAAATTGTACAAGATCTTGATTTGATCTCAAGAGAGCTTTATATGAGTCAGTCATCTCTCTAAGTGAACCTTCTGAAAAATCCAAATGTGGAGGTTTCAAAGACAGTGTACTCATTCTCCCTGGAGCAATGGTCCTCAGTAATATAGATTCAGGAAGCTTGGACAAAGCTCGCCAGAGTCTAGCCTTAGGAAACTCTGTTGATACTAAAGAAGTCCAACCAGCTAAAACCATGTAGACTAGAACATAGTCAGGTAGCATGTACTTGTCAGCTTCTTGCAGCTTACTATGTGATTAGATCCACCCTAGCTTAGAAAGCTTGCAGAGTTATCTGGATTTGAATGGGGCGATCATCTCCAGGTTCTGAGGGACGCTGACTGGTCAATCATTGACAAAGCCTGGTTCAGGAATTAGACCACCCAACCTACCACAGTGAGTTGGCTTAGTTCCAAGCGTCAACTCAAAGGTGTGTCACCTTGGACTCACCTCAACCACAAAGGGAGCAAACTTTTATGATAACTAAACTGTAAAGTCACAACAACAGATTCCCAGTTAGTCCACTGATAATTATGTTGCTTAGTTCAGCTTACCTCAGCTACCTTTGTAAATATGCTTGTGACAGTAACCTCTAAAGTTTAAGTGTGGTATAACAGAAACTGCAAGTTTCAGAAATGAATGCTAGTACACCTGTACTGCACCAAATCCAATCCATGTATGAAATGCAATACCAATTCCTTTTCAATTGCCAGATGGATTTAATAAAACAATCTTCTCTAAAAATACAATTAAAATAAAACAGGTTTGTTCCCTGTTCTACCGCATACCTATTTGGAAGATAAAGGACAATTGGTTTAAAACTGTATTACACCTAAATAGCTCAGTTGGCTGGATGGCTGGCTTGCAAAGCAGAGTGATGCCAATAGTATGGGTTCAATTCCCATACTGGCTGAGCTTATTACGAAGAACTCTCCTTCTCAACCTCTCCCCTAGCCTGAGGTGTAGTGACCTTTGGGTTAAACTACCACCAGTTGTCTCTTTCTAATGACAGAGCAGTATTATGGTGTTCACCTTTACACCTGAGCAACAGACTATAAAACTCGTTCTAATTCCCTATGCCAAGAACACTTTGACAAGGTTCTGCATGGTAGACTAGTTAATAAAGTTGGATCACATGGGGTTCTGGGAGAAGTTGCCAAATGAATACAAAATTGGCTTGATGGTAGGAGACAGAGGGTGGCGGTGGAGGGCTGTTTTTCAGTGGTGCTCCATAGGTATCGGCTCTGGGTCCGCTGTTGTCTGTCATTTACATAAATTATTTGGTTGAGATTTAGGAAGCATGGTTATTAAGTATACAGATGACACTAATAATGGTGGACAGTGGAGAAGGTTATCCAAAATTACAAAGGGATCTTGATCAATTGGGCCAAAGTACTGAGGAGTGGCAGATGAAGCTTAATTTGGATAAATGCGAGGCATTTTTGTAAAATAAACAAGGGTAAGACTTGTACAGTTAATGGTAGGGCCCTGGGGTGAGTTGTCAAACCAAGAGACCTAGGAGTTCAGGTACATAGTTCTTTTAGAGTTGTGTCACAGGTAGACAGGGTGGTAAAGAAGGCATTTGGCATGCTTGCCTTCATTGCTCAGTCCATTGAGTATAGGGGTTGGGATATCATGTTGATATTATACAAAACACTGGTGAGGCTTCTTTTGGAGTACTGTGTACATTTCTTGTTGCCCTGCTATAGGAATGAGATTATTAAATTGGAGAAGATGCAATAAGATTTACAAGGATGTTACCGGGACTGGAGGGTTTGAATTATGAGGAGGGGGGTGGCTGGGACTTTTTTGCTGGAACATCGGAGGTTGAGGGGTGACCTTACAGAGATCTGTAAAATTATGAGGGGATAGATGAATAGCAAAAGTCTTTTCCCTAGGGTGGAGGTGTTCAAAACTAGAGGGATAATTTTAAGGTGAGTGGAGAATTAAAAGGGACCTGAGGAACAAACTCTTCACACAGATGGTGGTTCGAATGTGGAATGAATTACTAGAGGCAGGCACGGTTACAATATTTCAAAGACATTTGGATAGGTACATGGATACGAAAGGTTTGAAGGGATATGGGCCAAACACAGGCAAATTGGACGAATTTAGTTTGGGAAACTTGATCAGAATGGACGAGTTGGACCGAAGGATATGTTTCTGTGTGATATGATGATGACTCTGAGTTGTATGAAATGATGACTCAGCATTTCAGCAACAGGGAAGGAAATCTGTTTTTATGTTTCCTGAAGATTATTGAAGTGATGGATGCAGAAGTTCAATTACATGCTAACTTTTTCCATTGAAAAATTGAACTGGTAATTCTGGGAGGTGCTGGCATAATGGTAATGGATACATAATCCAGAGCCCCAAGCTAATATCATGGAGACATGAGTTTGATTCCCACTGTGGCAGATGGTGAAATCTGAATCCAATAAAATCTGAATCCAGTTAAAGTCTACATTAATGGTGACTATGTAACCATTGTCAATGATCGTAGAAACACAGCTAGTTCGCTCAGGCCCTTCAGGGAAGGAAATCCGCCATCTGTATCTGTTCTGCCCTGCTCTACATCACTCCAGATCCACAGAAATATTGTAGACTCTCAACAGGCCTCTGAATTACCTGGAGATCCAAACAGATCAAGAGCAAATAGGGACTGGCAACAAAAGCCAACCCTGACAGCAACACCCACATCCTGTACAACGAGAATAAATCAAGATTAAAGTGACTTGTTAAGCGTGGAATATGTTCTACACACTAGTTCAACAAGAAAATAACTGATCTCGTAAAATCTCTTGTGTTTGATTTGTAACACCAGGGGTAAAAGTTCATTCAACTGCTCACTCTATTACAACAATTAATGTGGTACCTAATATAACTAGAGAGCATTGAGACTATCACTTATAGTGAACAGCAAAAGAACTTATATGGTCACAAAAACAAAAGCTTGACTTGTGACTCAGTGTTACATAGGGTAAGGTTCAGCTTTTCCTATCTGATTTCAATACAAAGATATAGCTCAAAAAATTACAAGAAGCCAGAATTGCTCCCTTAACTACTGAAAGAGTCAACAGTGGCAATTGAAAACCAACAAAGACAGCAGATATCAACAATCACGCAGTAGTCAGACTGGTATTATTCACCAAAGCACAGAAGTTTATGAGCTGGCACAGCATGTCCACGGATTTTACTGCATGTCGAATAGTCCTGCTTTATCAGCATCACTTTAACAAAGACAGCATTGTAGACACGATTGAGGTATGTTTGAAGGTGTGTTACTCTGTCAGCAAAGGGATGGGGAGGTGCTTGTAAGAATATGTATTTCCCAAAGTTAAGTCACATGAATTACTTATGAAGTGAAAACATGAATTGCTGGAGATACTCAGTAGCTCTGGCAGCATCTGTGGAGGGCGAAACAGAAAAAATCCTTTGCACCCCTCTTCAGCTCTACGAACTCCACATATCAGACCTGAAATCTTAATTTTGTTTTTCTCTACACAGATGCTGTTATGTCTGCTGAGTTTCTTGAACACTTTGTTGTTATTTCAGAGTTCCATTATCAGCAGTACCTCCCTTTTACTGTGTTGTCATTATGGAGCTTGGATTGATGGATCTCAGCCCCAAGACACATAACAAAGGATCTCTGAGTCCATAGGCGAGATCCAGAATCAAATAAACTATGGCTAGTTTGTAAAAACAAGAACTGCAGATGCTGGAAACCAGAGTCTAGATTAGTGTGGTGCTGGAAAAGCACAGCAGGTCAGGCAGCATCCGAGAAGCAGGACCAAGTTGCAGAATTGAGAGCAATAAAATGAGCCTTCAGCATATTTTGGCTGATATGTCAGGATGAGAACATTTCTTTATCGCAGTACCTCTTGATTAGCTTAGATTAGATTCCCTACAGTGCAGAAACAGGCCCTTTGGCCCAACAAGTCCATACCGAACCTCCGAAGAGTAACCCACCCAGACCTATTTCCCTCTGACAAATGCACCTATCACTATGGGTAATTTAGCATGGCCAATTCACCTGACCTGCACATCTTTAGACTGTGGGAAGAAACCGGAGCATCTGGACGAAACCCACGCAGACACGGGGAGAATGTGCAAACGCCACGCAGACAGTCACCTGAGGCTGGAATTGAACCCAGGTCCCTGGCGCTGCGAGGCAGCAGTGCTAACCACTGAGGCACCATGCTGCCCCTGCATCTAGATCAATGATGAAAATGTCCTTGAAGTAACACCAAAACTATCCATCGAAAATATCAAGTGGCCAACTCTTTTCTTCTTTATTCAAAGAATGCTGACTTTGCTGAATGGACCAGAATTTATTGCTCATCCTGAGCTCCCTCCCTGGATTGCTGGACTCCATTTGGTAACATAGATTCACAAGACTGATGGGAAGGGAATTCTAGGATTTTGATCCAACGACAGTGAAGGAAAAGCGTACACTTTCACAGCACAATGGTTAGTTTCTCGAAGGGGAACTTGCAATTTTGGGAGTTAACATGTACCAGCTGCCCTTGTCCTTTTAGATGGAAGTCGTCATAAGTTTGGAAATTGATGTTGAAGGAACCTTGGTGAATTTCTATTTTTGTAGATGGCACACTGCTAGTGAAGGGAGTGCATGTTTCTGGAGGTGATGCCAAAATCATGTTGCTTTGACCTGGATGGTGTCAAGTCCATTCAGTGTTACTGGAAAAGCACTCATTCATGAAAGTGGGAGCATTGTATCACAATCCTAACTTCTGCCTTGTAAATGGTGAACAGACTTTGAGGGGTTGGGGATGAATTACTCACTATATGCCTGGTCCAGGTTAGTTTTGGGTCAATGGTAACCACCAGCCTCACAATTGTTTGCTTTGGGACTGTGCCTCTTTATATGTAAGGTAAAAAGGAGTTCATAGGCCTGATGTAAATCAGCTTGACACTGAGTGTGGGTGGTTTGATTGTTACAGGTTAAAGGAGGGCTCATATTGTTCTACTGGGAAGAAAGTGCAAGGTTTGAGACATTGGTAGCAGTCTCCGTGTTAAGAGTGGGCACTAAGGGTTTCCTAATTCCCAGAAAGGTATTGAAAATGTTGGGTTGTAAATAGCTGTGTCCACTTAGTTCCAACATGGAAAGAAGGTGAACTCTCAAGAATAGCTCATTAGCCTTTCTACCCAGGTACAAAGTCCAAATGATTCACATTGACAAAGGGAAGGATGCACAGGAAGCTTCTGTAAAGATAAAGTTATGCGTTTTCCTCAAATTTTCCTCAAACAGGGTTTCCACAGAAAACAGGTTTTAGGTGGATCTGGAAGCAAGGGAGCAACTGAAGGTAAAAAGGTTTCTACGGTTTGTGCACAGGAATGTGGGTGGAAGCTTATTTTCAGACTGAAATGACCAAAAACAGAAGAGTTAAAATGAGACTGGAAGAGCCAGTTAACTTGGGCTTGAGGAAAGCCTCCATGGATAAAAAAAAGGTTTGCTGTGAAAATAGTTCTAAGGTTGGAAGGTAAGAGGTCGAGAAAATAAATTTTAAAAAATGAATAAACTCCTGGGAATAAAGAAACACTTTAGATTGATTTTGGGAAAATAGAAAATTGAGTAAACAACTGAATAAAATAAACCTGTGAAGTGTGTTTTCCCTTTTGGGCTAAGAATACCTAAGTGTGATATTCCATCCCATGGTTTAAAGTGTAAGATGCTTACAAGGACAGTGTTTATTTCAGTATTTTTATCTATTTGTTACAGCAAACGTCTTAAAATATGAAATGTTGACATGTCTATCTAACTGGAAGTTAGAATTCCTTCTTACAATATATAGCTATCTACAGAGGTCATAACACCAGCAACAACTTTCAAGCAAATCTTCTCACACATAACTATGAGACAACTTGACTAGTTTTATACAGCCTCAGTTTAAAAAATTAAAAAGGGGAAAAGCCCCTAGACAAAGTTATTCCTCTGACCTTTCCTTTTCAATTAATGTCCGTCTTTTAAACTACAAATTTGCAATAGTATTTCCTACAATAACAGTTACAAAGCACTTTGAGACATCCCCAGATTGTGACAGTTTTTCTCCAGCCAAATAACCAGGTTCCTTTTCTTCAGTGGTTTTTAACTGAAGAACAGGTTGATGGGAATGCATGCTCTTGAGATGTGCTGTTTGAAAAAAACTGTGAAGAGCACAGATGAAAACATGGCTTAGGAACAGGAGTAGACCATTCAGCACCTTAAATCAATCAACAAGAACATGGCTAATCTAATCGTAACCTCAAATGTGCATTCCTGCCTACACCTGTTAACCTTTCACTTTCCTGCTAAACAAAAATCCATCTACCTCGACCTTAAAATATTCAATAACTCTGCTTCCACCAAGATTTCAGGAAGAGGACTCCAAAGATTCTCAACGTCCAGGGAAAGAAAAAAAATCTTTATCTCTGTTTTAGAAGGCCAACCCCTGATTTGTAAACAGTGATGTCTAATTTAGATTCTCCCATAAGAGGCAACATAATCTCCATACCTACTCTGCAGTTTTAATGGAAAAGAAGAATTATATGGAACACAGATCCAAATTCCCAATGTTCTCTTCCATTAGGCACAGTTCCTCACTGGGGACATGGATTCACAAAATTACCGCTGTGAAAGACACAGCCAATCATAACACATCTGCAGTAATGATTAAAGCCAATGTTTTACAATTATCCGGCAAAAGAAGATGGAATTTGTGAATTTTATCCTCAAAACACCAATTAAAATGTCATAATCCCATTTAATGAAAACAGCATTAGATGTCCTCAGCAAGGAAAACAAATGATCTAATATAAGCAGGCAGAGAAATGGATTGCAAAGTCCCAAAACATCCGTAATATCTGGTAAACCTGCAGAGCAAGATGAACTTTACTTACTGCGTCATCATGAATCATTGTCTTCAATGACCTTTTAACACCTCAAAAATAACCAGCAGACCATCTGGGCTATGTGAGTATGAGAAAAACTGCCCCACCAGGTGAGGAATGCACACTTACTTTTTCTAAAGGAGCCTCACAGCCCCAGATTGTGGCCAGGCCCAAGCCATTCTTGCAAACTGCACACTGAGAAATACAATCGCACTTTTAGTGCCAGAGGACAGTCCCCACATTACATGGAAAGGCAAAGCTCAGTAATATGTCACAGACAAAGTGAGCAGGATCAGCAGATCCAGAGACTGGTAAGAAAGTGCGTACACAGAAGGTAACAATATTATTGTACAGCAGCCACTTGGGACATCAATGAATATTAGGAAAGAGAAAAGATAGGGGTGTAACAAGCAAGGTGATAGCGGCAAAATGGGTACGGTAATGCATGTCACACATGCCATGACAAAAATGGAACAAGACGCAATTTCTAAATTAAGCAATCCTGTCTCCAGCTTTGTTGCTTTTCAGTTTGAAAGGCAAACTGGCTCATACAACTGCACATACTAGAAAACATGTCCCAGTCCCTATGAGCATAAATAATTCACTTTGTCTCAGGACGGAAATATTAAGAATTTAGAAGGCACTGGGATTATAAGATTAATTCAACATCCTGTGCCCTTCATGTCTAACTGCATTTAATGGGGAATAAATCCACATCCCCTGAACTTTTGAGCACAGCTCCTTTACCAGGAATGCAGCAGAAATTAAAAATAATGATATCAGTGCTATGGAATGAAACATTTTCAGCCAACGGTGACAAAACGAGGCAGCCTCAGATTAATTCTCATTTCATACACCCATGGGGATTCCTGTGGTGCAGTGGCAGTATCACTACCCTGCAACAGAAAACTGGATTTAAGAGCTATTTGCTCCAGAGGCTTACCATCAGACAAGAAGGATATTGTTAAATTGGAGAGGTTCAGAAAAGACTTTCCAGGACGTTGCCTGGACTGGAGGGTTTGAGTTATAAGGATGGGCTGGGACATTTTTCACTAGACAGTATGAATAGGTAAGGTTTTGAGAGATATGGGTCAAACACAGGCAAGTGAGACTAGTTTAGTTTGGAAAACTTGGTTGGCATAGATTAGTTGACTGAAGGGTCTGTTTTTAGTGCTGTATGACACTATGTCTCCACTTAGTAAAAAAAGATTAAAAAAAAAACATCCAATACAATACAATACAAAATCCTTTTACTGTCATGTATACTCCGTTGTAGGAGTACAGTGAAAAGCTTCTACAATGTCTACCTTCTTATAGCAACATCTTAGGTACACATTCCTAGGTACAATTCTTGGATACCGCAGAGGAATAAAAGTAGTTACACTACTTATAGGATTGAAAGATAAGTTAAACATAGGACAACATTTAATGGTTGACATTATTGTAAGGTAAGAAAATTCAAATAAACATTACATTATAGCACCTCAGTGCAGAGCCTCCGCTTGTGGTCTGACCATTCAACGTTCACAGACAGAGACTGCCAATTCAGTGCCAAAACTCCACCAAATTCTGGACAATTCTTTTCTGTTTTCAGGGCAACACCAACTTATTTCTCTGGGACTAAATAATTCTGTGATAATTTGTTGCAAGTGCTTCATTCTACACCCTGGAGATCTCCAGCATGAAAACAGGACGGATTCATGGGTAGGCCTGTCCTCACCAGAGCTTAACCCCCCACCCCAGCCATGCCCTGTATAGATCTTAAGTGAGTACTGGTTGGAGATGTCTCCTTCAGCTGAGGTTTGACCGACTGTTTTGGCGAAACTCAAAAAGTCATGTGGACTCAGATCATATTAGAGACCTTGCAGAAGACAGACTAGTCAAAACTAGACCCTGACCCTCGAAAAAAAAAGTACCTATTACATCTCTCAGTATATGTTTTTGCTGCCCAGGGCCTATTCCAGTTACAGCACCTCAAGTCTGCTTTGCCACTTACCCTGTTGTTGTCAGAGGGAAAGTAATGATGCACTTTGTATCTCGAGGCCATCTGGTTCTTGTCATCGAACAAACGCCTTTCTTTATGCCAAGACACGCAATGGATCAGGTCTAAGCTCTGAATTCCCTATCACATCCTGTCGTGAATGGTGGTGGACAATTAAAGAACTGACTCGAGGAGAAGATGCTATTTATAACCCAGCAGAGCAAAAGGTAGCATTGAAGTATTTTCAACAACATGACCCAAAAATGCTGAGTGGATGATTCATCTCGGCATTTTCCTGCAGTCCACAGCATCACACATGCAATAATTCAACTGATTCAATTCTATCAACATGATATTAAGAGAGGTTGAAGGCACTGCATACTGCATTGGCGATGGACTCTGACAATGTTCTGACAATAGTACTGAAAACCTGTGCTCCAGATGTAACAGCACCTTCATTTAAGCTGTTCCAGCACAGTTACAACACTGGCATCTGCCTGACACTGTGTGAGAAATTGCCCGGGTAAATCCTGTACACAAAAAGCAGGACAAATCTAATCATTTATTTTTTAAAAATCATTCATGGGATATAATGGTGACTCTAGTTGGACCAACATTTAATGCGCGTTTCTTTTGCTCTTCAGAAAGTGACTATGAACTGTCATCTTGAACTGTCGCAGCCCATTCAGTGCAGGAACCTTTACAATGCCGTTCGGGAAAGAGTTCCAGAAACACTTGGAAGTATGGAGACCTATTTCTAAGTCAGGATGAGATGAGGCCTCGAGGGAAATTAATGCCCTATCAGTCTGCTCTCAGTCATCAGTAAAGTGAGAGTGTCATTGACATTGCCTTTAAGTGACACATGTTCCACAATATTTGCTCTTTGAGGTTTAGTCTAGGTTGTGCCAGAACTACTCAGTTCCTGACTTTATTGAAGCCTCAGCCTGAACATGCAGAGAAGAGCTGAACTCCAGAGGGGAGTTATGAGTGACGACACTTGACATCAAAGCAAGCACTTGACTGAGTTTCACATCAAGCAGACCTAGCCAAACTGGATCAGTGGGAATCAGGAAGAAAACTTTCACTGATTGGAGTCAAAGCTGGCATAAAGGAAGATAGTTGTGGTTGTTGAAGGTTAGTCATCTCAGCTCCAGGAATTCTCTGCAGGTGTTCCTCAGGGTAGTGTCTTAGGCTGAACCATCTCCAGCTGCGTCATCAAAGACCTTCCAAACAATACATCATCTTTACTTGGAACGATATTACTACCTCTTCATTGTCACTGGGTCAAAATTCTGGAACCTGCTTTCGAACATGAAGTAAAAGGTTGAAGTGGAGTCACCATAGTTCTGCAGGACCATCGGGCTGCTCTTTCGCTAGAAGGAGATGACTGGTGGTGAGTTTAATATGAAAGCCATCAGATGAAAGGTAAAGATGAAACGTTGGGACCTTCAGGGTAACCTCAGCTAGTACAGGAATTGAACCCAACCTGTTGGCATTGCTTTGCATTACAAACCAGCTGTCCAGCCGACTGAACTAACTGACTGGGTACCCACCCTCTGTTTCTATTTATTATTTTGATGCACTACGGCTTATTTGCTTGTGAGAAGAATTATTGCACTCAAACACAAATGACCCTGGTCTGAGTGAGCCTAGCAAGATTTAGAGTTCGTCAAATTTCACAACAGAAAGCCACAATCATGTAAAAGGAAACATTAGTTGCCAGATGTGGAGAATTATTGACCTTCAAGCTCTCAACTACGATATGATTGAGATAGCAAACATGACACAGGTTAAACTTAAGCTATCTTAAGTATGTGTTGCCCTGCATCTTTTAATTATCCGCAGGAATATCAAATTATTTAAGTGTGCTATGCTACATACATACAGGCTCCTGTTCTGGGAATTGTAACATTACACAAGGAGCTGGGATGACAGAAGAGAGAATCAGGAAGACTTATAACTCCAAAGAGAGTTGGTCAGTGCTATTACTGTTCCAAATGCCTCTTGCATCACAGGGTGGGAGAGAATTTATTTTCTTTCAACATAAAAGTGACCCACAGGATAACAGGTGGGGGTGGGGGCCTCATCTTCCATTCCTGTCGTTGTTTGTTAATGCAGAAATGTGGTCTGGTGCTGACATAACAGTCTGTTCAGGTTTTGATGGAGTAAAGAGTTACCATTTGATTATGCCTGCTGTGAAAACTAAATTTACAGAGAATACTGTTAAAGCCAGGAAAAAAGGTTGGATTGGAAAGATATCTGTAATTAGCAGATTGAAACAACAATTTGCATCTGTAGAAAACCTTAATACACCAATGCATATCATCTGCAAACTGCATAACAGCAACTCACCAAGGCTCCTTCAACAGAACTTTCTAAACCCACATGCTCTATGATCTTGAAGAGTAAGGTCAACAGAGGCAGTAACTACCGTTTGTAAATTCTCCTCCAATACACACATCATCCCACCTTGAAACAATATCATTACTCCTGTGCTGTCTCTGAAACTGCCTCCCCATCAGCACTGTGAGTGCCCTGTAGGCTGCAGCAGTTCAAGATGGCGGTTCACCACCAGCTTCTCAAAGGCCATTCAAGGTGGCCTAAGCAGTGGTGCCCACATTCCATGAATGAATAAAAAAGGCAGTAAAGAGATGGCAAAGCACTTGAGAGGAATATTATCAAACAAAGAGATAAAGGACCAAAGGTTTGGGTAGGAGGTAACTTTTAAAGAGCAGTTGAAATGAGGAGAGCGGGGCAGACAGGATTGCTGAGATGGTCTATGACAGTTCATAAAGCCAATGTTGTTGTAAATTCTATTGCCTGCATTTTATTTCAATGACACATGATGCTGTCTCTGTGTTGCAGCTCATTCCAATCACTGAGGACCCGCAAAAAAACCAGGCCAAAGTGGAGCCCACGTCAGGGTCAAGGCTTGATCCACCAACAAGGCGGCAACTCCATATCTTTAAAAAATAATCACATCAGGCACCATGAAACAAGCCTTTCCAGTGATGCAGGCAGATGGGTGACAAATGCTGCTGTTCCTTTCCCAGCAGATATCCAAAATGCTAGTTCGACGGTTCAGCAGGGGGCCAGACCTCAGATGATTGATTGATTGCTTTATTGTCATGTGTACTGAAGTACAGTGAAAAGCTTTGTTTCTGAGCAGTACAGGCAGATCATAGTCAACAAGGATGTGCAGATCAGAAAGACTTAGACAAAGGCATACAGGTTACAATTGCACAAGGTGTACGCTAGGCGAGATCAACATTAGCAAGATCTGCATTATTTGAGGCTAGAGAGTCCACTCATCAGTCTAACAATGGCCAGGAAGAAGCTGTTCCTGAACTTGCTGGTGCGTGTGTTCAGAGTGGAAGTCACTGACATCTGATGTGCTCCACATTTTTCCAGAGTAGCATCCGCAAAATTCAGCCCCATAGAATCCCAATGATTTGCCCAGTTTTCTCTTTATTATACCTTTCATCAATTGTATGGTGACCTTCTTCGTGACATTGCCAGCAGTATGGCTCCATACAAAGTCAGCATGAGCTGCGTGTTGCTGAGTAAATGACTGGGTACATGATTGGATACAAGGAACATTCAAGTTGAGGCAAGAGAAAAGTGATCACGTGTAACTTATGCAACTCTGAACGACATGCTGGCACGGTGAGTTTTGCTCCTGAGCTGGCTTTCGGTCTCGCCTAAATACGGTCCAATTAAAATTGAAAGTGTTCTGACGTATATTGTGCTAATGGCTAACCCCTTTCAACTTCTGAAAGTTTTCTGTGTTGTGAAAATGGACACTTTAAATTAAACAACCATGTTAACAGCAGCTCAGACTTAATTAGGTTCGGAACTTTACAAAGATGTAAAAATCCATTAGCAGATTTACTCCAGCTAATGGATTCAGTCCCACAACCTGCCTTCAGTGAAACCCTGAGAAATAATGACACTCTGAACGGACAGCGGAGAAGCTCTGAGACTCTGACAATCCGTCCTGTGTTAGTCATCCTCTGTGACTCCTGGGGAAAGGGAAGACATTGCACGCCTGCAGCCAGGAACCGACAGAACAAAGATTCAAAGAGCATTAAAGCTCTGATAATGTTACAAGTGTGTCCGCAGAGCTCTGAGAACAAACTGAAGGGAGAGACAGGAAAGAAGCAGCTGTCAAAGGCTGGAGAGAAAGGGCCCTTTTCACAGTCTGGAATGTCTTTGTGGAAGACTGCACAATGTCTGCTTTGAGGGTGAGAAGAATAACATTTAGTTTCAAGGGCCTTTCCCATCAAACACGTTGGTGTAAATGCTAAAAGTTTCTTTGGTTGAGTATCAATCATGTTCAAAATGAGCTTTGCCTAATTTCACTGACCCTTTCTTAACTATGTGCAGATTTTCCAACTAAGATGATGAGTCCTCCAGCAGGTCTGTTAAAGTCAATCAAAATGTAGACAATGCACAATGCAAACAGTGAGATGTAAAGTTTATATCAGGAGTGAAAGGGACCCTATAATTCACAAGTGGCAAAGTCATGTACCTTATCATGAAGTGCTCAGTTCCGAGCACAAGAAACTTCATATTCCCAAAGTAATCATAAGTGCAACTTAGTCCTACAGTATTGGTGATCTTTCCCTAAATCAGGGACTGGAATGAAAATAAAAATAACTTACTGCAATTACTCACCATTTATTAGTTTGTAGCACCACTGACAGCTATTCCGTGAACTGTAATTCCTTCCCTAAAGCTCATTACCTCACTCTTCCTTTAAAACACTTTCAAAACCCAAATTCTTTGACCAAGTTTTTGCTTCTCTGTCCTCATACAGCTGAGTGTTAAATTTTATTTGACCCTATAAATTATTTGGAACATTTAACTTTGATAACTTGATAATTCCGGACATTGTAATGTGCAGGATTCTGGAAATCATTTAAAAATGGGAACAGAATAAATCTAAGACTCCCACTCCTGATGCATGATCCAAGCGTCTTCACTCATGCTGAAGTGACCTCAATGTACTGTCACGTGATTACAACGGCTAAATTTTGTCTGTTCATGCTTGGTGGAAGATCCAATATTAGACATCAGCTTGAGTGCACTGACACAATGATTTAGTTACTTCATGGACATAGTCCTCAGCAGCACCAGAACTCATCAGCAGTGAGTTTCACGAAGATCATAGTAACTGGACTCGCAAAGTCCCAGGGGTGAAGAATCAGAGACCTTGGTGGGAATGGAGGGGAGAGGAGCAGGTTTGGGAGGCCACAGAGAGGCACAATCCAAAGTGCATGAACATAGGGGACTCTCCAAAAGATGTACCCTCCCTTCTGTCCTGCTTTTTAACAAACCTGATGGAAGAATGGTATTCCCATGATACCCACCTTTCACTGCCCAACCTATTAAGGCAGTGGAAGTGGATTGAGGGCCTTAAGTAATTTTTTTAAATGGCCACTTAGGGGCCTCAATGCACTGAAGGTTGGCCAGGTTATTGGGTATGCTTTTGCCCGAAACGTTGATTTCGCAGCTCCTTGGATGCTGTCTGAACTGCTGTGCTCTTCCAGCACCACTAATCCAGAATCTGGTTTCCAGCATCTGCAGTCATTGTTTTTACCAGATTATTGGGTATCCCCTGTGCTATACTGACTGGACCAGGACTGGGAGGGAAAGGGTTGGCTAGCTATCTGACATATTTTACGTCTGTATGTTACCCTCACCATCAGACACCGCACCCCCGCACCCCCCCACCCCCCACCTCCCACCTCCCACACCCCTACATACACAAACACACACGCAACACAAACTTGGCAGTGGTTCGTAAATGCTGCCCATGGAGTGCTTCAGGTCCATTTAGAATTTCAAAATGTAACTTTCCTTTCTGGATACATTCCAGTCCAGAGCAATGCAAATTACCACCTTGCTCCAGATGTAAAGAGGTGGCTTAAGGTTTCATGATGAACTCAGCATCCCAGAAGTTGCTAAATGTAAATGCTGTTTCACCCGAAGGAATCAAGGGAGTGTCTGTTTAGAGTTTCATTTAGAGTTTACGTTCTAGTTTTTAATTAAATTGCAGGCTCTTTAGATGCATGATGTCTCATCATCATGAGCACAAAAACCATTAATCACGGAAACAGTCAAGTTGCAATTTAAAGGCACTGTTTTCAGCTTTTGGAATAGTTAAAGATAGCTTCTTATAGTGTCACAATTCAATCATATTAGCTACTGGGTCGAACTCATCTTTTTGGAAAGATGATCACCTTTTTTTTAATCATTGTGTTGATCTTGCCTTTATATTGCTGGAGGGTGTTGCAAGGTAGCACACAGAGGTGGCCTTACTTCATAGCTTGCATTTTGTATACCAGTCACAAAACATCCAAGAAGATTCAATGAACGGAGGGAAATAACTGACCGCTTTTTGACCACTCTACACTTTTCCATCATTGAATGGAGCTGAAGATAATCGAGGAACCAATCAAAAATCAAAAAAGGCAGATGCCACTGCTGTAGCTGGCCCAATCGCACAGCCTCATTCACTCTGTCTCAGTGCAGCACCAGGCAGCTGGAAAGAATGAGAAAGTAGAAGTTGAACGTACAGTGACCAGACGATAAACCACAACATTGGAAACAAATCCTCAAGCTGGCTGATGAAACCCATCATCATGTTGCTGATCTTCCATCTGGATTTTGACAAAAAATACATTATTTGCTCACTGATGTTCCAGCTGGATCACATTGTGAATGGTTCCAGCTTAGCTAGTGGATTCTGATTACAAGGAACAATTATGCAGACTTGCTCTAAAACATTTGATCAAAGCTTATATTTTAAGTTGAAGATGACATACCCGATGCCATAAAATCACTGGCAATGCACTGTACAATCAGCTGTTTAGAAACTCTTGTTTGTATTTTGTTTATCCTAACCATATGCTTTAACATCTACCTACACATGAAGAGCAGGCCATTCAGCCCTTCAAGCCTTCTCCATCATCTAATAAGATCATGGCTGACCTGACTTTCACCCTAAAGACACATTCCTGCCTACCCTTGATCACTCTCTTACTGACTAAGAATCTATCTCCCTCTGCCTTAAAAAACAGTCAAAGACTCTGCTTTGACTGCCTTTTCAGGAAGAGTTCCAAAGCTTCACAACCGTTTGTCAGAAAGATTTCATTTTAATTGCCTGACTGTCCTACCCCCACCCCTTTCTCTCTCCCTCCCACCTCCTCCCCCAAATCCCCAAACAATGAGCCAGGGCAATTTTTTTTTCTCTCACAGCTTGGATTTTGCCACCTTTCCAATGCCAAGCTTTTGTTAAGACATGGAGCTATACTTTGGAAGTGCACAAGTAAAAGCAACTCCTCTTATTAATGAAACAAGTATCTGTACTTTCTGAAGGGCTAAAAGACAACCATATTATCTCTCTACTACCTAACACAGCAAATTCATGTTTTTTTTCCAATTGTTTTCACTTTGTGAAAAAAACATCAAGGGGACAAAAACCCCAAATGAAAACTCTTCACAGGATCTGTAAAGTTTTGCAAGCATGATAGTTTATGTCAGTTTTGCATTGAAATTAGCATTTGGATAAGTTTGAGACATGTCATTTTTTTTTACTGAAACTGATCTGTTGGTTAAAAAAAAATTGCTTATGGGATTTACTCAACCCTTGGTGTCATTATTCATTTGCATCTGTCTGGCTGGTTCGATATTAGACAAGACTTCAGCTAGGACTAGTTAGAATAAATGAGCTAGTCAAACGGAAGCGTGAATGGATGACTGAAGTTCTAAGTGGTGCACAACTAATGAGGCTTAAGACATCATTTGAAAGAAGACATGAAGCAGATGCTAAAGGAGGTTTGAGGGAAAATCTTCTGACCAGGTGACCAAAGCCATTTTTGTATGATTTGCTTAAGTGGATCCAGCAGCTGAAAAAACTTCCAAGTTGTCCCTATTGTGAAGCTGAATGGAAACTGATGCTGAGGAGGAAATTGAGGGTGATGCACTTTTAGAAATCTGTATTTATTGATTCAAGGCAACAAAGTGTGACATAAACAAAATCCAACTAGAGAAAGATAAACGGGTGCAGAGGTTACACAAACTTAAACAAGAGGTTAATAAGAACAGGTGCCCAGTGGTGCACTAATGCATTGTAACAGGTGTTAGCAAGTTACTTTCCCTCTCATGATTTCCTCTGCTGGTTAACTGTACACATTTCTGATCTTTTAAAAAGTAAGGAAGGGGGAAATGGTGCAATATAGATTTCAAGCCAAGGTACCTTACACTGTCCTCACCTGCATTTTCACAACCAACCTGAGAACCCATGCCAGTCAAGTCAAGGTCATCTCATAGCCAGCGTGAAGCAGGAATACAGATTGGTTATGGAATGAAGAGGGAGCTAACGTAACCCCGAGGAAGAAAATGAATGACAACCTAAGGAGCAAAAGTGAAGGCTGGGGCAATCTCGACGGAGGATTAAATTCTTGAATTAATTTCCAAGGAAAATCTGCAATTAGCATGGCCATGATCCAAAACTTGTTTCATTTCATAAATGAATCAATTGGCAAATTTCCGAGGCTGGTTCACAGAGTTCTGCACTCATCTTTCTCAGTTGACAAGCTCATATTGATTGACAACTAATGAGTGAGAAGAAAAATTGCCATCTAAGGAAATTCTCCTGGACTCCATTAACCGAGCTCATCCACTCTACTTACTGCTAAAATGGATAAATGCAGAACTCTGACAAACCACTTTTTTGTGACATAAAAGAAACAAATTTGGTTCCAACTCAGGACATAGTTAAATAAAGATTTTTAAAAAAATATAAGGTATGTTTATTTTTTATTTGTTTATGGATATAAAGGTAAGGTCACCAGAGTCTTACTAGACCATAGGGCTTATTAGAGAGAGAAAGAGAGAGAGAGCCAGACAGACAACTGGTGATGGTTTAACCTGAGGGTCACCATACCTCAGGGAAGGGGAGAGGACGAGAAGGACAATCCTTTGTGGTAACCTCAGCCAGTATGAGAATTGAATCCACACTGTCGGCCACAAATTTTTATCGCAAACGACCATCCAGTTAATTGAGCTAACCCTCTTGTTGGTGCTGCTGGTTAGGCCAGCATTCATTGTTCATTGCTAACCGCTCAGGAGAACATGGTGGTGAACTGTCCCTTGAAGGCCTTGGTTGTAGCCCTACAGTGATTGACAGGGAATTCGGGGATGTTGACCCAGCGATACTGAAGGATGTACCTGGCAGAACTTAGCTGAAATACTTTTAAGTTAGGATGATATCTGGCTTGGTGGGGAATTTGCAGAAGTATTCCCTTGCTTCTGCTACCTTTATCGTTCAAGGTGATGGAGGTTACGCGTTTGGAGGCTGCTGAATGGAGTTACTTTGTCCTGGATGGTGTTAAGTTTTCTGAGTACTATTTGAGTTGCACCCAAGGTAAGCAGGTGGGGTGTATGCAATCACATTCCTGAGTTATGCCTTGTAGATGGTGAACAGACTTTGGGAGACAGAAAATGAGTGACTTGCTATCAGACTACAAGCCTCTGCCACAGTATTTACATGGTTGTTCCAATTCAGTTTCTGGTCAGTGGTAACTCTGAGGATATTAATCGTAGGAGATTGAGTGATGGTTACATCACTGAATTTCAAGGGACAATGTTAGATGATCTCCTGTTGGAGATGGTCATTGCCTGTTGCTTCTGTGGCCTGAACGTTACTTGCAAATATGCTTATTCCTGGGTATTCCAATAGCTTTGAAGCTCTTAGATGACATAGAGAGACAGGCACTGTGAGGGCTTGAGTGCATTATCTCCCCCTCCAATATGTTTTAGATTTTGTTTCATCCCTTGTTTCCCCACCTTCTTCTTTTCGTTTTGTTATTGTGACTGCCTCAGTGTGCATTAATTGTTATTTGTTTAATTAGTTAATTGGGTAATTTAGTGGTGGGTCTTCAAAAAAAAACTAAGTGTCTTTGTACATCCTGTGTGGTGTAGTGGGAGTGTCCCCACCTCTGGACCAGAAGGTCCGGATTTAAGTCTAACCTGCCCAAGACATTTGTCATAACTTGTTATACACATAGATTAAAGAAAAACTGAGCTCATTTGAGTGATTAGATAATTTGATGACTTTTTTTTAAATATAAAGGAGCAGTTTCTTGCACGGTAAAGACAGGATTGGCCCTAGGACAAGGACAAACTAAAACTGATGGTTGTGCTGAACTAAAATTTACAATAAAACCCGAGCAAATCTCTGAAATTCTTTTACTGCCTAATTTAACATATGGTTATTGTCTGTTAAACAACAGCCATCATTTCAACACAGCTCAGTCATTTCGATCAGTCTTTCCTGAAAGTGAATATTTTCTCTGATCCTAATTCATTCAGCCTCAAAATTCAATATACAGATCATAAGACAAATAAAAATACAAGGGGGGGTAGGGGGGGAAACTCCCAAAAGTGGCATCAGAACACAAAATGTCAGTATTTTCGTCAGTTGATCAGAACTGAAAAACTACAGAGATTTCTACCAGAGAGGAATCTGAAAGGCAGCAAGAAAAGGGGTGACAGTGAGATAGCTAGTTGAAGGACATTCACAAAGTTTGTACATGAGCTACAGTGGACAAGCGAGGAGGGTGCAAGACGGACAGAATTGAACAGCCGATCTCCCAATGAGAGCAGCAATAAACAGTAGCAAATAAAAAATCCTTTACGTCGCATTTGCACCAATATACCGTTTGGAGTGTACAACATATAATAAGTCTGAGACAAAAACTAAATAAAGAACAGCTCTTCTTTCATGGGAATTTACTTGATTCAAGCTTGGGTTATGAACGTTCAAGGAGAAGCAAGCTATCTTAAAAGGTTGCTTTGGCTTGCTATGGGTTCTTAAGAAATAGGACGATGAGCCACGTAGCCACTGCTGTTAAATGTATATTCACTGTGTCTGGTTGTATACAGATGCTGGATATTAAGTGGAAGTTCACTTGTGTCCATCTAAATAGTCAGAGCTGAATCTGGAGCTATTGGGTTAGGAGATGTCTGCTTGTAATATGCAACTCTCAATAAATGATTCTGAAAGTTTGTATAGATTGGCTCCAGCATTACCCTTCACCATCTGGCTTTCTGAAATAAAGCACCTGGAGTCCGTTCTGCCATTTAATATGCTCGTGGATGATCTACTGCCTGTACTCCATTTTCACAGACTATTACAGAGTGTCCAAAAACCTATTGATCTCACACTTGAATAAACTCAGTGAAACGTACTTCACACATTATATTTAAGAAAATAAGACCAAAACGGTGTTAAAGAATGCATAGAATAAAGGACTGAAGATTTGCTTACTGGGAACAGAAGTGTTTGGGTTTGGCAGAGTCAGCCCTAAGATCTCTGAATAGTTACAATTCAATCCTACAGTTTCCAGCACAAGAGGAAAACAAACTGCTTGGGGTAATTTCTCATCTTAATTTATCTTTCTTTTATCAACTCAGAGAAAGTGAGGACTGCAGATGCTGCAGATCAGAATCGAAGAGTATGGTACTGGAAAAGCACAGCTAGTCAGGCAGCATTCAAGGAGCAGGAGAGTCAACGTTTCAAGCATAAGCTCTTCATCAGGAATGAGGGGGTGGCCCCAGGGGAGGGGAAGGTAGCTGGGAATGCGATAGTTAGATGAAAGTGGAGGTGAAGGCGATAGGTTGGAGAGAGGGATGGAGCGAAGGAAGATGGACAGGTAGGACAGTTCAAGAGGATGGTGCCGAGTTGGAAAGTTGGATCTGGGATAAGATGTGGGGAGGGCAAATGGGGAAACTGGTGAAACCCACATTGATCCTGTGTGGTTGAAGGGTCCCAAGGTGGAAGATGAGGCTTTTTCTTATGTTGATTACATTAAGAGAACTGTTGATGTTTGTGTTTCTCAACAGGGAAAATGAAAAGCATTCTCACTTAAAAAAAAAGGTGAAATGTGAATTACAGCTTAAGGAGATACTAAGTTATAATTGTGCTGAAATCTTGCTGATCCTTTCTCAAGGTGAAGGGAACTGAAGAAGGAAACATATTAGTGGTTAGGAAAGAGGTTGGGACACTGAGGCAAAAGGATCAGAAAAATTTGAACAAAACATCATGATTCTTTGGTTCATTGGAGACAGATAAGGAAGAAAAACGTGTTTATTTCCATTCTCACAAAACCTTCAATAGCATCAGGGTTTCATGCCTCATGTTAAGTTGCAATTTCTAGCGGTACCTTAGTTGATCAATGAAATTAAATTTATGTAGCATTGCATTTTATACAAAAAAAAAGCCTCAAATCTACCAATAATATCAGCAATAATCCTGCAACGTGGCCAAATAAGCATCTTTCCATCTAACCCCTGACGGCAGACTGCAATGCTTGAAGGCAGCTTGGAATGGAAACGGGTGTCACATGAAACAAGTGAGTTCATGACTTCCAATGTAAAAAGTGCCTGCAATGCCAAATCTCAATGAAAGAATGGGTTTGTCTTCAATCTCTTATGAACACTTTCACATAGTACAATGATCCTACTGTTTGCACAGGCACTGACAATAAATAACTGAACTAGTGTGTAAGACAATACTATTAATATGGACAAGAAAGAGGGCAGGCATACAGTTCAATTAAAGTGCAAGACTTGGCTCAAAAGGTTATTTAAGCCGAACTTATTCCAAAAATCTCAATGTTCATTTTATAAATAAAAACGTGGAAAACTGCAACTTTTCTTTGCCTTGACCTTCAAAGATTTTAATTAAAAATCCATAATTTTCCCATGGAGCCCACACGCCATGCAAAACCCACTCTTCAGCCAAGGTAGTGGAATTTTCCACTTCTAATACTTAAGACACGGTGTGACAGCAAGTAGACTGGAACCTGAATCCTGGATTTCTTTTGCAGTTAACACTCACATGCTTTTAACTCTGACCACCTAAGTCTGAAAACCAAAACAGAAATAATATTTCAAACGGGCCATTTGCAAGAAGGAGAGATGCCTTAAATAAAAACTGCTATCGGTGGCCAGTGCAGCTTGGCCAAGGAAGATCATTCAGGAGGGCTTTAACAGGAGGAACGAGGCAACCAGGGCAAGCCAAAACATAAAGGGAAGTAATCTGTTTTCTGTGTATAGTCAAGGTATAAATGCATTCACAAAGTATGGGATTAGGATTTCACTATAAATAGCAAATGGGATTTTTTTTCTTAATTATTGCCATAGTAGTATAAAGAAAATAAACCAGTTACTGCAAAATAATCAAGCTTATTTTGCCAGTCAAATATTCATATTTGAATTAATGCATCAAAATGAGATGCCGTTTGGTAAGTCAGCAAATATATAGATTTACTTCTTCATCCATTTGATAATACAGGAAGTCTTCAGTGAGGTTTGTGATAGCAAGAGATGCAGAAATAAGGTGGGTTAAATGCCTTGAGATACAGACCAACAGTGATCTAGATAAATGATACTGCAGACTCAAGGGGTTATTCCTGCGCCAAAGTTCTCATGAACAAATGCTGTTTTTTTGATATATTTGTTTCCAAATTCACATAAAACACAAAAGTAGTAAAACATGGCATTTAGCAGATACTGTTACTATCTCAATTGATAGCAATACTGACAAGTCCAATACTAGACCAGAGTGATAGATCAAAAGTTTTATTTTGCATTTTGCTGACTAATAATGTCAGTTTATGAACAGATTCACAAGCATACTTTTAACTAAAACAAAAATGTTTCTGACATTCTCATTACAAATATGAGAAATAAGGATTCAAATCCTTTTATCCTCAACAACCTTACAGACATTCAAACTTCAATGAACTATCATCTATGCCTCCACTTTAAAGCTCCTTGTTTCTTTGGCACAGCAATAATCAGTTTCTTTATGGTAGTTTTCTGCACTCGCTCAATGATTTTCTTTGGCTATTGGGGAGACTCTTATAAGGGTCTGAGGGATGTGGCCTACAGTAAGATGTGTGGCAGAGTAGGCCAAGATGTTGGCAAGACACATCTCAACATCAAGCTAAATTTGTTCCATCTTTGATACTTTTCACAAGTGGTATGGTGTGATTGGCAGCAGTGCATGTCCAATTGACAACGATTAACATGACTTAAGGTCCTGTTGAGAGTTTAACACCCCTCATTAATATTCCAGTTGTGATTTTCCCAAACTTTCCCAACAAATGAGATATTGGGAAAGCCGGGCATGAGAGCTAAAGCAGGTTCTGGGCGGGTTGAGCTCACTGCTTCCTCCAAACGACTTCCATGTTGGACAATGGAGACCAACATCTCAGGATATGCTCCATTGGCACTGGCTACACAAACAATACATTCACAGACATTAGCATCTAACACATGCCGGCCTCTAAGGCCCGCATGGCACATTTCTGATCCACTTACAAGATGCTTCTGCGCTTCAAAGCTGCACTGGCACCTGTCAATGTCAGCAAAGACATGCACCCAGCTCATGGACTGGAACAAAGCTATACTTTTGTGTTCATGTTCACTGTAATAGTGCTCACTCACTCGGAATCGACTTGGATCCTCACAGCATTCCTTGCTTTTGTGAGCTTTGTCTCCTCAGCTAGAGATACCAGGCTTGTATTACTACTCTCTTGCAATGCCATTTAGTGCAGACTCAAGGCCAGAAAACTTGATACAATTGTCAGAAGGCCTCAGTCAAGTCAAGGAGGATAGCCTTTACACAGGGTTTCCTAAGTGAGTCAAGGGCAGCCTCTGAAACCAATCCAGGGCCTGCTCAGAATAGTCAGAGTAACAATTCTCTCCTCATAAGGGGTGAGGAACTGGATGATAGGCAGCACATTGCAGTCTTGAATTTTTTCCACCCTCCTATGGGCTGTTTTCCTCCTGGAGTAAGAGGAAGGCAAACATTATAGAAATTGAAAGTGAGTGGCACTGCTATTACTGTTGGTGCATGTGGGGAGATGCCAAGTGAGTGATTTGGCAGGGCAGAGGGCAGTGGTGTCAGGGTTTGGGGTGGGTGAGACAAGATGTTGCAGACAATAGTGATAGTGGTATAGCATACACTTTGGTGGGAGATGGGTACAGAAATGGAATGAATGTGAGGTTTTGGAAACATTGTGGCACTTATGTTGGTGAATATGGGGAAGAACACTGACCTTCCTCTAACATTGCATGAAAGAAATGGCTCAGAGACTGCTTTAATCTGGGTTGCAGCCTCAGACCAGGTTGCTCTGGTGTCTTGATGTCTACTGCTGCTCCTGGGTGAAAGGAAGTCCCACCTATGCACTACTCCTTTCTCAGGAGCTCCTGGATCCTGCCATGAAGAAGGGTACCGATTTCTGATTCTGCCATATCTGGAGCAAATGTCAGGAACTGTGCAGGGCGACTCTGGATTGACAGGCTTGTAGCAAGCGTGGCCTTTTAAAGATGGCATCTGCACCAGGGATGCCAATCAATTCCACATTATCCACCAAGGGCCAATTTGTTTCTGAAATGGCAAGTGTTAAAACAAAGACAACTCGCCTAACAACAAGAATTCTTCTAAAAAAAATGATGTCACCTACACATAGCCAAAAAAACCAAGGTTCAGCACAATGTTTCTTCCTGACACCCTGAATAAGCTGCTAACCCAGCTCATTTATTACTTAACATGGGTTCCTTTAACTCAGCTTTTCCGTAGCCTCCTGCTTCTGCAGTTTTCATCTAAGTCACTCAAGGACATTTTTCCCAGCTCTGACAGTTTTGAAGACTACAATTAACAACACTTCTGCTGTTAAGGACACCTCTCTCTGACTAATCTGGTCCTCCTAGATGAAACTGTTTCTCCAACCTTCCACCAAGAGTCTATCTCCCAGCAGTTACATGGACCACCAGCATCTTTGGGGAGCTACATACTATTTGCAAAGTCCTGGATGGCCTTCCTTTAACTGGATTGTCTATTTGGTGTTTGGTGGGCTGGAAATGAAGAATCAACATGAAAATAAGAGACATTTTCAGTTCCTGTCCATCTGTGATTCTGGACTTTTATGTTATCCAGCCCCATCTGAACTCAGCTGAAACTATTGATTTCTATTTCAGTTCTAATAGTGAAGTGGAGCTTTCCTTTTTGAACAAGGGATATTATTTGCAGTGAGGCAAGTCAAATTATATGTCAGTTTTTCCCTCCTTGAGAAATGGTACATATCCTGCATTGCGCTGCATCTACCAGGCCAGCCAAGAACAAAGAAAAACTCACCCAACTGAGGAAAAGCCTGTTCAAGTAACAGAAAGCCTTGGGATTTAAAGCTGGAAACAAATCAATTCCTTGTAATATTGAGTTGCCAGAAACCTCTAATAGACAACACATTGTACACTTCTGGAAGAATGAAAGAAAGCATGGATGTTGCCATGTGATGTTAGGGTGAGCATGGGAATTTATACAATTTTGCCTTCCAATGTCACTCCCATTGTTGTGTTTCTCATTGAAGACAAAAGCACTTACTTCCTTTATGCTGTCCTCCCTATTGCATGAGCAACAACATCAGGTCTCCACTGATGATTTTTAGGTAACTCTTTGCAATGAAATGATTAAAACTATCACATCCAGTTCTGTCCTACAAACCCCTCTCCCTTACAACAATGATCAGCAACTTTCTTCCTCATCTAAGTCTCAGCATCAGGGAACAAGGAAAATGCTTTATTTATTTGGTTTCTGTTTGTAATTCAGCAATGCTCAGAAACAACCAGTTAATAAAAATGCAAGGAAATGAAATGGGAAATTGCACATATGGATCCCACAGGAAGATGCATTTGCTAGTGGTATAAAGAATGCAAATAACTAGAGTATGTAAAATCATCTCAATACTCTACTGGGTCCATGCCAATTGCAACTTGGCAACACTTTTTTGCGAGGACACATGAATGTCCTCTAGCATGTTGATGCTGCAAAATACACATCACCAAATTCATTCATAAAAATAATGTGTCTCAATTTCTCAATGATACAAATCTTTGGACCTCATCAGTAGAAACTGATGGCTATTGTCCCAACAGAGACTGGCTGCTTTGCTGATTTGCTTCTGACAGAAACATCTGCTCAAAATCAGCCCTCTTTTTTTTTCCATTTTACAAAAGAGAAATCAGGCATTAATAGTGTGCCAAAGTTTCCATGGAAATATTGGTGAGACCAACAGCTCTCACCGTTATTACTGTGTGCATCAGACAAGAGCTTCTGGTGATCACAAATTGGTAAATTTATGCAGAAACCCAGATGCTGCTGTCTAAGTTTCACTATTCCTTCCAAAGCGTCACTATGCTCTTGCTCACTGAGGGAGTTATCATTGAGATACACAGAAAGATGCAAAATTGTTGCATGTACAGCAAGTGAGATTAATCCCACCCTTCTTCCTCACCTTTAACTAATTTGATATTGAATGAAATATTCCAACTGACAATCCCTGGTTCAGACTCCAGGTAGCTTATTGATGATTCTTCATTCTGATTGTTTCAGGAGGTATGTAGTTGCTTACTCTTTTTGTATAGGACCCAGATCCACTCGAGAGTTACTCTACTGTTTGGGCTCTCTAATTTCAGTAAGATTCAATGCAAAACCTACAGAAAGTCTCTGGGTAAAGAATAGTTGAAGCCATTCATTTCCACCTATCACTCTTCTTCAATAACAGCTTTAATGTTATTCAAACTATTGAGTGAAAAGGATGTCTCATAATCATGGATGCTCTCTGGACCTGCTCTTGACATTAGCAGTGTGAAAAACAGCAAAAATTGCAATAAAGTTCCATGGCCACATTCAAATATGTAAATACAAATTAAGTACAGGCGTGGGCCATTCGGCCTATGTGCATATTGAAGGAAATTAAATATAATGACAGAAACCAGCAGCATCACAAAGTTTCATCAAGTAAAACGGGAAATTATTATTTTTGCATGATATTGCACATCCTTTAAACACAGTAGCTTTAATTAGAAACTTTTATTGAACTGGTGAGAAAGTTTTAAAGTCTAGAGTTCATAAATTACCCTGTGCGCTATTTATAATAAATCTGGAGAAACCCTTCTGTAACAAAATTGTTAATCCATACATAGTAAATAATCAAATGAAATTTCACCTAAAGGTACTTTGACAAAAGTCATTGCGATATAACTTTAAACTGAATAAAATACACATAAACAACAAAGGGCACTTCATTAGTTCATGTCACAACTTGCGTGATCAAAATTAGCTTGGGCCTCATTAAGTTTATCACGTTATCAGTCTTGGTTTTAAATCATCGACATCGACATGTGCGCCTATCTTTTGATTTATGGTTAAATGAACAGCATGTTCGGCTGGTTGCTGCAGCCAGAGGTGTAGAGCCACACCTCTACAACTCCAGACTGACAACAAACTTTAAACCTGACATCTAGAGTAAAGTATTTCCAATCTACAACTCAACACCAGAGTAGAGAGCTCTGTATGTGTTACATTCGAATTCTTATTAAAGAAAAAATGAGATTCAGTTTCAAGTACATCAAAAATGTGAATTCGCAGCTGTAATCTGGTTGATTTGAAGTGCTGGAAAAATGGATATAGCAGCTTTAAACTCAAGCCAGTCGGACAAAAAATGCACCATTCTTCTCAAGTCTTGCAGTGCAAGTGGCCCAAAGCAGATTGAAGGTTTAAGTAAAATAAAATAATTTTTCTTTAAACATCTGAAACAACATTCTATTTCTGTTAAGCTTTTAAACATATGGACACCTGCATAAAAAGCCAATCAAAACTTCATTGATTCAGCTGTGCCAACAAATTGATTTACCTCCTGAGGATTCTTCATGCTCCGACAAAGAGCCACTTTATTATTTACATTTGTATCAGATTCTTTGCCTTTCCTCCCCTGCCTGTTTGAATTGCTTTGCTTGTCTGTATGCAGCCTTTAACTGGAAGGGAGGAGGCCAAGTAAAGGAGTCTATGCCTCTGATCTCATTGCAGTTGTGCACCAAGTGTCAAGTTACTGAGGGATCTGGAGCTGTTCTGTGCTGGGGATTCACACGAAACCATTGAAATGGCTGAAACTAATTTCACTCTCAAACCTGACAGCAATTTTGAGAGAGAGAGAGAGAGGAAGAGAGAGTGAGGGAGAAACAAAATGGAGTTCTTTGCCCTCTCTACTTCAGATAGATTACATCTTTTTTGGGGGTGAAAAAAGACAATGGTCCAACAAACTCTGTCAACCAGCTCCCAAATCCACTTACAATCTGTGTTTTAAGAAAGGAGGCTTTTCTTATAAAAAAGCAAAAAAAAAAGTCATTTTGGCATTAATAGTGAAATCTTAAATTACAAAAGATATAGCCACTGGCAAAATTAATGAAGAGCTGGCAGACAGACATCAAAGAGCTTTTAAATGACTTCTGAGGCACAAAACTGCAGTGTGTGGGAGTAGTAAGGGCGGTCTCAAATATCGTTAAAGGTTTACAGACCAATTAGAAATATTGGACACGAATTGCACCAGAAGATGTCTTCAACATGGATCATTGTATCTTGACTTAAACTAATGCAGATGGTTCCTATTAAGTGGAGCAGCCCGTCTGTCACAAAACTGTTTCCCCTCATTTGGGCTATTTAGAACAAAGAGAGTGAACGAGTGTAATTGATTGCAGGTAAGAAATTTCTTACCAGTTTTGGAGATGAACAGGCCACCAAATACAAAAGAATGAAAGTATATTTTCCCAGCTCGTGAGGGGAGGCACCTTTTCAAAAAAGAACAAAAATTTTCATGAACTGACAGTCTCCATGAATTTTCATTTTAAAATTGTGTACCTTGGCATGTCCACAAATACTATTGTTTAGGAAAACAGCAGATCTGACAATGATTCCCTGTTTGCTTCAGCTCAAAGATCTACATGAATTTTACACTGCCTGACAGCTGATGGTCAAAATTAAAGAAGAGACAAACACAATGCAGTTAAGATGTTTCCATTCTTACTCAACATTTCTTTGATAGAAAAGTCACAACAGCTTTTCCAGCCCTGATATTTTTCAACTTCACCATCATCTTTCAAACAGAGTAATGCTATTGCCTGATGATATTTTTCAAGAAGCTGAAAATACTCCGTGCACCAGTGTTAAACTGATCAATTACTTTAGAAACCCATTTTAACTCTTGCCATTCTGGATGCTTGGGTCCTGTGGGACATGTGTTTTTTGCAAGTTCAAGCCTGCAATATAGATGCAGATATCAGTGAGCATTCTCACTTTCCTTCTGTGGACAAGGAAATATACATTTCAGAGTATACTTCAAGCTGCTGCTTGTAACATGTAACATATAATGTTCATTTATTGAATCAATTGTTCAAAGCTTTTAATAAGCCATAAATGTGCATTGAACTAATTTCACTCTCAAAATAAATTTGGCCCTGTGGGTTAAAAGAAAAGCACTACTGCTAGTCTCACAGTTTTTTCAGGTTCAGAATGGAACTGATTCTTGAAAGCAGACATCATTTTTTAACATAATTTATGCAGTATCTACAACACAAATTCAGGTCATTCAACCCAAAATGGTCATTGCCCATGTTTAAGTTCCACATTGGCTTTCTCCCACTCCTCTCAAATTATTCTTTTCTTTATTTCTTCTACATGTACTTTCCCAGCTTTGCCTTAAATACATCTGTGCTATTCACCTCCTTGTGGTAGTGAGTTCCACATTGTGGATAAAGACATTTCTCCTGATTCCTAAGCCTTGAATTCTCTTCTCACCTTCTCCATATCGAATCGACTGAATTACTTGATAATGATAAAGACCTCCATCAGGTCAGCTGTCAGCATTCTATTCTCTCAAGTAAAGAAAAAAGCCCTGTCTTTTTAATTGTTACAATCTCTTAGTTCTGATATCATATTTGTAAGTCATTTTGGTCCATTCTCCAGTGTCTCCATACTTTTACAATGTATAATCCAGGACTGTGCACAGCAATTCCTTTTCCTACAATCCAGAGGACCCTTGTAAAAAAAATCAAAATAACCGATTGAATAAAATATCTAAGTTACTGAAATGCTTCCTATAATGTCATGTCATAGCCTGGGACGTGTGTATCCAGAGCCAGGGATCTGGAGAGTGAGGGCTGGTCTTGTCTTGAGGGGGTTGGCCATGTGGATCTTGTCAGCACCTGGAGGATGGAAAGCTGCAGAAAGAGGATTGCAAACATGTAGGCAGTTGTAGTCGCACCTACATTGCTTGGATGATGGCCAGAGGAAGTATGATGCCCAACACGCAGACAGTCAGCTGAACAGCAGGCAATGATGTGGTGCCTGGGAGTGGGGATTGTTGCTAAGGTATCAGAGAGTACTGATGCCATGCAGCTGCATTGCTATCCCTGACCCCACAAGGTGAACAATCAGATATGATGCACTAAGAAAACCTACTCAGCCTCAGAGCGAGAATCTCTCCACCGAACTCCATGTGATTCACACTTTGCCAAAAACAAAACTGTAACATTGAGTAACTTCACTCTCTGAGCAGCTGTTCAGTAAACACGCAAGAACCACCTTCCATCCTAAGTACCAAATAGATTGAGAAAGGATCAGGTAAGGTTCAGGGAAATGGGACTGAAACTTGCTGCACTGGCAGCTGCTGGGGAACTACATTCCAGCTGTTACACCATCTTGCAGATCACTTCATCAGTTATTTCAGAGACAAATGTTCCATACAGTTCTCTCCAAATGATGCACATTTTAAGTCTGGCATGTTCTGGTCAGCACTGAATTTAAACAGCAGCTGTGAATTACGGCCAAAATACTAACAATAATGCTTTTCAAAGTCTCTTAACATCACAGAGTTTAGTTTACAGGGACCTATTGCAGCAAAATTAATAGGATCATGTCAGATAAATACCTTAATAGGGCCCTCTTCTGAACTACTGCTGCACGTTCACCTCGGCTATATTCCCATCAAAGTTGTCAACCACATTTATGGCACATTTGAGGATCCAGACATCCAGAAAGGTGCTTTGCTGTGAAAAAGCTCTTTGTTTCCTGTTGAAGACAGGTGTCTTGCCTAAGGTCTAGGTGTTCCCTGTCACACTCACATTGGGCACCAGACGGTTCAACACAAACCCAAGCAAGTCTTGGTTTACTTCTCTCAAACAACAAGCCCACAAGAGGAAACTGCATTTGCACTTATTAACCTCAGACAGAGACAGAACAAGGACAGACAGACATTGTGGAAACCAAATTGCAAAACTGCCGCAATGACATTGTTTGGGGGGGTGGGAAGGTATAGACAGGAAAAACATTTTCGAAGTTACGCACAGTGACAGGTAAAATTTCTCTTCTAATACTTTGGCAAACCCATATTTCCTTCAGAAAATTAGTTATTTGGATGTTAAGTCCATAAGATGCATTGAAGAAAGATTAAAATGCAACTCAGTGATAGCTACCCAAGGTGGTGAAAGTACAACACAAAGAACCATTGAGTCATAGAGGTGTACAGCACAGTAACAGACCCTTCGGTCCAATTCGTCCAAGCTGACCAGATATCCTAATTTAACTTAGTCCCATTTGCCAGCACTTTGGCCCATATCCCTCTAAACCCTTCCTATAAAAAAAATCCAGATGCCTTTTAAATGCTGTAATTGTACCAGTATCCACCACTTCTTCTGGCAGCTCATTCCATACATGTACCACCCTCTGTGTGAAAAGATTTTCCCCTCTCACCTAAACCTATACCCTACCCATGCCCCTCATGATTTTATAAACTTTTATATGAAGTCACCCCTCAGCCACCGACGCTTCAGGGAAAACGGCCCCAGCCTATTCAGCCTCTCCCCACAGCACAAATCCTCCAACGCTGGCAACTGTGTAAACCTTTTCTGAACCCTTTCAACTTTCACAACATTCTTTTGATAGGAGGGAGACCAGAATTGCACACAATATTCCAAAAGCAGCCTGACCAATGTCCTGTACAGCCAAAACATGACCTCCTCACTCATATACTCAATGCTTTGAACAAAAAAGGAAAACATACCAAACACCTTCTTCACTATCCTATCTACATGCAACTTCACTTTCAAGGACTATGAACCTGCACTCTAAGATCTCTTTGTTCAGCAACACTCCCCAGGACCTTATAATTAAGTCGATAAGTCCTGCTGTGATTCGTCTTTCCAAATTGCAGCACCTCACATTTAAACTCCATTAAATTCCATTAAACACAATTAAAATCCATCTGCCATTCCTCGGCCCACTGGCTCATCTGATCAAGATCCCATTGTACTCTGAGGTAATCTTCTTCACTATCCACAACATCTCCAACTTTGGCATCATCTGCAAACTTAATAACTGTACCTCCTATGTTCACATCCAAATCATTTATATAATTGACGAGGTGAAAGTTTTCATCTGTGTACAGACAAGTAAATCAATTTTGCTTTCAACTTGGTTAGAGTTATTGCTGAATCCTCCCAGTTTATGGAAGACAGTACTCACATCCTATAACCCCCTAAGAAATAGGAAGAGGAGTAGGCCATTTGGCCCCTGAAGCCTGCTGAATCATGGCTGAACCTAATTTCTATGTGCCAATATTGCACATAGACACTTACGTCTGGGAGTAAAATGGTTAGACACGAGGAAGTTCAGGGGAGGGTGGGCTATCTTTGAACGAACTACCAAGAATCTGGAGAATGTCAAAAACAAAAGAAAACACAGGAGAAAGAAAAGGCCATTTTCTCGAAGAATCCCAGTCTTTCCACATAGAAGCTGAAAACTGTACATTCAAATGGTATCATTTGAGCATGCTATCTTACACAAGTATTTATACTTATCTTAAATGGATAATATTCATATAAAATGGACAGAGGAATAGCATGGTAATATACTTCCAGCAGCAATTTCTATGTAACCAGCTGCAGGTCATCATATTATAAATTCTAGTTTAATCTGATAAAAGATTCACTCTCAGCTACACTTGGGCAAACCAGGCAACACCCTAGATAATTTATCTGCCCTTTGATTGTTTATTCATCCCTAACCATTTGCCTTCAGAAATGACATCTAACATAGCAAAGATAAGTGGGAAAACGGAGGACTGGGAAGCTTTTCAAGAACAACAGAGGAGAACTAAGAAAGAAATACGCAGAGAAAAAATGAGGTACGAAGGTAAACTGGCCAAAAATATAAAGGAGGATAGTAAAAGCTTTTTTTAGGTATGTGAAAGGCAAAAAAATGATTAAGACTAAAATTAGGCCCTTGAAGACAGAAACAGGGGAATATATTATGGGGAACAAAGAAATGGCAGAAGAATTGAATCTTCAGATCTGTGTTCACTGGGGAAGACACAAGCAATCTCCCTGAGGTAACAGTGGCTGAAGGACCTGAACTGAAGGGAATTTATATTTACCAGGAATTGGTGTTGGAGAGACTGTTAGGCTGAAGGTTGATAAATCCCCGGGGCCTGATGGTCTACATCCCAGGGTACTGAAGGAGGTGGCTCGAGAAATTGTGGATGCGTTGGTGATTATTTTCCAGAGTTCGATAGATTCGGGATCAGTTCCTGCGGATTGGAGGGTGGCTAATGTTGTACCACTTTTTAAGAAAGGTGGGAGAGAGAAAGCTAGAAAGTATAAACCAGTAAGTCTGACCTCAGTGGTGGGAAAGATGCTGGAGTCTATTATAAAGGATGAAATCACGACACATCTGGATAGTAGTAACAGGATTGGTCAGAGTCAGCATGGATTTATGAAGGGGAAATCATGCTTGATTAATCTTCTGGAATTTTTTGAGGATGTAACTCTGAAGATGGATGAGGGACATCCAGTAGATGTAGTGTACCTGGACTTTCAGAAAGCTTTTGATAAAATCCCACATAGGAGGTTAGTGAGCAAAATTAGGGCGCATGGTATTTGGGGAAAAGTACTAACTTGGATTGAAAGTTGGTTGGCTGACTGGAAACAAAGAATAGTGATAAACAGCTATATTTTGGAATGGCAGGCAATGACCAGTGGGGTACTGCAGGGATCAGTGCTGGGACCGCAGCTTTTTAGAATAAAAATTAATGATATAGAAGATGGTATTAATTATAACATTAGCAAATTTGCTGATGATACTAAGCTAGATGTCAGGGTGAAATGTGAGCAGGATGTTAGGAGAGTACTGGGTGACCTGGACAGGTTCGGTGAGTGGTCAGATGCATGGCAGATGCAGTTTAATGTGGACAAATGTATGGTTCGGTGGCAAGAACAGGAAGGCAGATTACTACCTAAATGGAATCAATTTAGGTAAAGGGGCAGTACAAAGAGATCTGGGTGTTCTTGTACACCAGTCAATGAAGGTGAGCATGCAGGTACAGCAGGTAGTGAAGAAGGCTAATAGCATGCTGGCCTTCATAACAAGAGGGATTGAGTATAGAAGCAAAGAGGTTCTTCTGCAGCTGTACAGGGCCCTGGTGAGACCACACCAGGAGTAATGTGTGCAGTTCTGGTCTCCAATTTGAGGAAAGACATTCTGACTATTGAGGGAGTGCAGCGTAGGTTCACGAGGTCAATTCCTGGAATGACGGGACTACCTTACGCTGAAAGACTGGAGTGACTGGGCTTGTATACCCTTGAGTTTAGAAGACTGAGAGGGGATCTGATTGAGACATATAAGATTATTAAAGGATTGGACACTCTGGAGGCAGGAAACATGTTTCCGCTGATGGGTGAGTGCCAAACCAGAGGACACAGCTTAAAAATACGGGGTAGACCATTTAGGACAGAGATGAAGAGAAACTTCTTCACCCAGAGAGTGGTGGCTGTATGGAATGCTCTGCCCCATAGGGAAGTGGAGGCCCAGTCTCTGGATTCATTTAAGAAAGAGTTGGACATAGCTCTCAAGGATAGTGGAATCAAGGGTTATGGAGATAAGGCAGCAACAGGATACTGATTAAGGATGATCAGCCATGATCATATTGAATGGTGGTGCAGGCTCAAAGGGCAGAATGGCCTACTCCTGCATCTATTGTTTATTGTCATTGTCTACTACCAAGGTCTCCGCTGCTCAATTGTTACGCTCCATTTTATTATTTACCACCTCTATATCTTCCTATCTGGGATGGTATGGTGGGTGACTCAGTGGTTAGATTGCTGCCTTACAGTACCAGAGACCTAGGATCAATTCCAGCCTTGGCTGATTGTCTTGCACGCTCTCCCCGTGTCTGCGTGGGTTTTCGCTGGATGGTCTGGTTTCCTCCTACACTCCCAAAGATGTGCAGGTTATATGGATTAGCCATGGTAAATTGCCCATAGTGTCCAGGGATCTGAAGGCTAGGTGAATTAGCCATGGGAAATGCAGGGTTACGGGGATAGGGTGGGATGCTCTTGGATGGGTCTTTCTGCACTGTAAAGACACTGTAATTCCGCAGGTTTATCCAACTTTTTGCATTTTCACCATGTGAACTGCCCAGGTGCTTCTTCTTATAGATGGAAAGAAACGCTTCAAGTTTCACGTTTTGTCTCTTGTTTATATCGGCGGCCAGCACCTACGTGCGTGAAATCATTTCCATTGAAATCTCAACAGCCAACGTGCTAATGTAGGTCAAACAAAAGTAGAAAAGAGGCATGTCAGGGTTAGATTGTTTCCATTTCTATTCTCTTCAGCTTGAATACATCATAAATATCAGACCTATCAACAAGTTCAGGCAGTTTTCCCATCTGCCGCACATCCTTTCATTTAAAAGCTTCATTGTTCCACAATGTTGTTTTGCATCTGGCATGTTCTATATATATCTATCTCCTGTCACCTATACAAAGCACAGGCAAGTCTTCTCAGATATAAGAGCTGTGTTGCATTTTATGCAAAAGATAAATTTAGTAGGATCTTGATAAACTATAAATAAAGATGTTTCGTGGTATGTTGGCATCAGTACACATTCCTGGTCCAGGTGCAGTATGGAATAATGATCTAAATATAACAAACAAAACACAAATGCATTACAATGTTGAGAAATTGCAGCTTTTAATCTGTTTTGCTGCCCATATTTTACCCTGGATGATAACAGTGGCATTGTCCTTCCTCTACTTTCCCTTCTGCCAATTTCACTTTGCTCTTAGGGATACGTGCAGGAGTTCAGTAGCAGAGATCAGACCACCTGTACAACCTTTATCAACTTCCGGTGTCTGTGCACATGAAGCCGCAAGCAAGAATGTACAAGCTTCTGTCAGTGATGCCCTGCTCCTGCACAAGGTCTACTGCCGCTGTCTTCACTGATGGAATTCAAACAGAATCTGTGCACTAACATAAACCTCAACTTTTTATGAATTATTCTTGCTGTTAAAAAAATGTATTGAGCCTTGTTTAATCAAAAGCAACATAAGTTTTTAATGTTATACTAAATCATAACTGCTGAACACTCTCTTTGCACCAAAAAACTAATTGCACCACTGCATAGTTTCAGAAGAACACTGAAAATTGCATTACTTTTAAAAATAATAAAGTAATATTTACTTTACAGCATCATCCTTAATACCATATGTAACAGCTAAGTGTTTCTTTAGCTTGCTTGACAATGGTTAAAATGCAACTTATACTCTATATTTTTAACTTGCTGCTGTGCTGTCTGTGTGAATTCTTCAATCTGGTTGGATTATCAGACAGCCTACTCCTTGCCTCATTATTCACTGTCATTAATCCATTATAGAAGGTACTAAATTCAAAGTGCTGTCACTATAGAAGAAACCTATGCTTAGGAGTTGACTACATTATTGTGAGCAGCTTCATTTGAGTTGAGTGGCCAGTAACATCTCTTTATTGCTGACCTCAAGATCCAGGCCAACTTTTGTTTTTAATAATTTGATGTTATCACATATCTACAGTTTAATCTCTTGAAATATGTTGAAATCCAAGGCTGCAAACTAAAATAAGCAGACTGAGGAGCAAACAAGGGCTAAATAATCACAAATCAAATAAAGATTTTTTTTGTATTCTTTATCCCAAGTTGTATTGATGCACGTGCGATAAAAAAAAACAACTTCCACAAAACATATGGAGCAACTGGGAAAAAAACTCTCACAAACTAAACAGCTTCCCTGGAGTGCAGCATTTCATGTTCTTGATCTCAAATGAAGAACTGATATTTTACATAGAATCACAAGTTGTCGCAATGTTAAATTCTGGGTTATAACCATGTCAGGTATTTACCTTACACTGTGAGACCATAAGAGTTAGCAGCAGAATCAGGCCATTTGACCCATCATGTCTGCTCCACCATCGATAAAAGCTGATGAGTTTCTCAGCCCTGTTCTCCTGCATTTTCCCCATAATCACTGGTCCCCTTACCAATCAAGAACTTATCTATCTCTGTCTTAAATACACTCAATGTTTTTCAAATGTTCTCTGTAACTGACCACAACCAGAAAGCAAACTTGCCAATCTTGTCAAGACAGGGCACTCTGAAAGTTTTATATAGTCTTCTCAATCTTCAGCTTGAGCAACATTGTTAATTATCCCCAGAATATTAGTGGGTCTGGGATTATTACCAATTATTATCAGTTGCAATGAGCTTATCAAGAGTTATTTGATTGTTGTTGATTAAGGGAGGAATTTATGTTGCATTTTTTGTGATAGTAATCAGTGCACTGTTATTAAGTTCCCATTGATTATTGATAGAATCAAAGATTCTGGTACTCATGGTTTACCTATGTGAATCTCTTTCCCATCTTCAATTATTCTAATTTTCAGCCTTGATGTCTCTTCTTCATCTGCGTGGTATCTCTTCCTGGACCTATCATGCAATAGCTGCTAGTGTAAATCTACAAGCAAAGATACTTAATAATGGCGAGTTCAACTTTATGCACTACACCCATTGACAATTGCAAACCCTATAAGGTCAGAAAGTGATGCAATCTGCTCCTTCTGCAGGTCCATATGTCTGAAGCCAACACTGTTACACGTGAACATGTGTTGTAAATGGATCGGAAGATGCAATGTTTCTGAACACAACAGAATAAAAGTGACCAGAAACTGAGAAAAAGACAAACCACAAATCACGATGTTCCCAGTTTTAATAATTAGAACTGATCAACTCCAAGCGGATACTTTCAATTTACACCAAAGCAGAGCAATCCTTTTGCTACTTGCCGAATTATATCAGTAGAATATATACAAGTCCACTTGGCTGACCTCATTACAATAATTCAAAAAATTCTAACTGTGTTTTACTATTGACAGGAGGTGAAAGGCCGCAGGTGAAAATTCTTCTCAAACACATGCAGGATTTATTTCATGTTGCTGTGTTATCCAGCTCTGAGCAGCACATAATTTTGATCTGTACAATTTCTGTGAGTTTTGTCATAAATGATGAGTGGCTAATTTAAGGGGCCAATACAAGTAGATCTGCAGTCATGCCACTGAGCAACTTGCTGAGTCAAAACATGAAAAGCGCCGTCAATTCTGCTGTGCTGTTTCCAGCTTCCAGTTCTTTCATTGTGATTCAATCAGTTTAATGTTGGAATCCAGAAAAGCCAGAAGGTGTTGCACTCACTCAGTCCCTTTTATGGCAGCTGTTCTGCATTATAGAGAAACCAAATTGTAGCCTGTGTTTTGACTACTGTTTATTGGAGCATACTTTGCTCTGCATTTAGTTATGCTCGTTATACATAGTTAGCAAGTCCTGTGCCAGTAAAGAGCAGGTTAGCATTGCAGTGCTTCAATGTGTATTAGTAACTGAATTGCGAATAGTTTTTTTTAAACTTAACATTAATATGCAAACAAGAATATTCCTGTTCTAAAATAAAACCTTCCACATCGCATGCTTTTCTTTTTATGTTGGCAATGAAGTGATATAGAGTGCACGCTCAATACTACAATGATGAATGGCTTTTGGTTACAGATGTAGAGCTACTAACTGCAGCAGCTGTCACCCTTGTACTTCATACGAGAAGAGTTGCACATATGTTGATCGAGGATCTATCTTGAGCACTGAATTTGAGTAAAAAAAATCAAAAGCAAAACATACCGGAACAATAGCTGGTTAAATGACAGAACATTTTGTGTGGTCTGGACAGGTGTAAATAACACTGCCTGTCCAGTGTACAGAATCACTCCTAGTGCAATATTAAAATGTTCGTGAAATGTTGTATTGCTGCCCCTGATGTGATTCTGAGCAACTGAGTACAAGAATAAAAAGCAGGCTGGCTTGAGCAATTACTTCTGCTCCTGTCTACATAATTAAAGTTAGTTAGCATAGTCTCTGGGGTCTCTATTCTGCATTTCACTCTATGATTAACATTCATGACACCTTTATTTTCTCTCTGACCAGATGGTATCTATGCCTGTGTACTTGGCAAGTCTAAAAATGAGCGAGAGGTGCTTGACCAGCACAAACCTGGTATCAGGTAAAACTTTTACAAATACTTCAGCACGAATACTCAATTCAAGATTACAATAAAATCAACGCACAATAGAATCAGAACTAGCTTTTTTCTAGTTGATCTTTCAACTAGGTTTAGTCATTCCATGTTCAGTTTTATAGAAGAGCAATCTTTCATGTACTTATTTGACATGTTACAGCAATGTGCAATGTGAAAGAAATCCTGAATTTGTGTTTTTTTTGCTTTAGAAGATTTTGACTATGAGTTCTGTCTATCTTTTCATTCATGTTCAGAAATCCATTCAAATTGAGTTCAATGGAACTCATTGAGATACTTTACTTAACCTTTATTATTCTGTTATGAATCCATACATCTGTGTTGAACAACAGCTATCAAGTAATTTCTTCAGCTGTACAACGTAGTCAGCAAATAATAAAAACACAACTTTCAAGCAACACAATTAAAGTTATCTGAAACTGTTTTATTGAATTAATTAGTGCAATTTGCTTCTGATTAAACTCAATTTCTGCACTGGCTTCAGTTCTGCTGGATTTCAGATGCAGCTATGGATCATTTTTATTTAAATTACAGACTTCTCAGACGAAACACATGATATTTTGGGTGCAGCGATTGTTTCCCTTTCAGGATTCCAGCTGTGGTCTGACTATTGCCTTGCACAGTTTTAGCAAAACCTCTTTTATACATCATTCTCTTTGAAATAAATGTGTCATTCCATGTCTGAACAGGTTAATTGAGAACAATTTAAAACAAAAACATGGTTACAGTGAATGTGTTTCACAAAAATACCAGAGCAAGGGACCCATCCTTTCTGACTGGAGAGTTGCTAAGCTCTTCCAATTGGTCACTTAACTGACAACTGATTTGTGAACTGGATCAGAGCTTGCCTTAGATGCATAATTACCGAAAATGGAAAATGTGAAAATCATGACCAAACTAAAAACACTCCTGAACATGAGGTTTTCAACACAGGACATCAAATAGCTACACTGCAAGTGCAGTGGGACAAAATATACAAGGTGGTTCACTCCAAGTTTCATTCACTTTTTGTTCCTGCAAAGGGAAAAACAACTAAAGTACACAAATATGCAGGTTGTAGAAACAGTGAAGCAACAAATCATGAATGGGAATAAGAGTGAATTGAGTGGAAGGAATGAGATTTATTTTCCAGCAAGCTCTAGGAAATGTTCTCCAGATGGTTTTTCTTTTTGACATTTTATTTGATGCATATTCTGGCATTTTGGAACTGACAGTTCAAGCCAAAAATAATTTCTCTTGGTGGGGTTGCA